>NC_088215.1:224521-524521 GCF_036934945.1 Oncorhynchus masou masou
AGAGAGCGAGAGAGAGCGAGCGAGCGAGGTTGAGAGAGGAGGTTGAGAGAGAGCGAGAGGAGGTTGAGAGAGAGAGAGAGCGAGAGAGAGCGAGAGAGAGCGAGGAGGTTGAGAGAGAGAGAGAGCGAGCGAGGTTGAGAGAGAGCGAGGTTGAGAGAGAGAGCGAGCGAGGTTGAGAGAGAGCGAGGTTGAGAGAGAGCGAGGTTGAGAGAGAGCGAGGTTGAGAGAGAGCGAGGTTGAGAGAGAGCGAGGTTGAGAGAGAGCGAGGTTGACAGAGAGCGAGCGAGCGAGGTTGACAGAGAGCGAGCGAGGTTGAGAGAGAGCGAGAGAGAGCGAGCGAGCGAGGTTGAGAGAGAGCGAGGTTGAGAGAGAGCGAGAGAGAGCGAGCGAGGTTGAGAGAGAGCGAGCGAGGTTGAGAGAGAGCGAGGGAGCGAGGTAGAGAGAGAGAGAGCGAGCGAGGTTGAGAGAGCGAGGTTGAGAGAGAGAGCGAGCGAGGTTGAGAGAGAGCGAGAGAGAGCGAGCGAGGTTGAGAGCGAGCGAGAGAGAGCGAGCGAGGTTGAGAGAGAGCGAGGGAGGTTGAGAGAGAGCGAGCGAGGTTGAGAGAGAGCGAGCGAGCGAGGTTGAGAGCGTGCGAGCGAGAGAGCGAGGTTGAGAGAGAGCGAGCGAGCGAGGTTGATAGAGAGCGAGGCTGAGAGAGAGCGAGCGAGCGAGGTTGATAGATAGCGCTGAGAGAGAGCGCATGGAAATTAAACCTTAAACTATGAGTTGCCCCACTTAAAATACTTAGTTGTATGAACTAATAATATATTTAAAAATCTGTCATATCAACTTGATTTTCTGAGTTTAAGGCTGTGGTCTAACCAATGATGTATCTTATTGGGTGCATATTATCTTTTAAAATGTATACTGTAAATATTTCAAATAATTTTATAGTGATCATTGTCATAACCAGTATGGACAAGTATTGTGTCCAGCATAAACAGCTATTTGTTTGGTTCATATACAGTAGCTGCCATTACGTGAAGTGTCAACCAACATGTATTTTGTTGACTTTCAAACATTCAGCTCAGCTGTCTCTATGAGGGTGCCACAGGGTTAAATTCTCGGCCCGATTCTTCTCTGTATACATCAATGATGTCACTCTTGCTGCTGGTGATTCTCTGATCCACCTCTACACAGACGACACCATTCTGTATACCTCTGGCTCTTCTTTGGACACTGTGTTAACTAGCCTCCAGACGAGCTTCAAAGCCATACAACTCTCCTTCTGTGGCCTCCAACTGCTCTTAAATGCAAGTAAAACTAAATGCATGCTATTCAACTGATCGCTGCCAGCGCCCGCCCGTCCAGCATCACTACTCTGGACGGTTCTGACGGTTCTGACAACTACAAATACCTAGGTGTCTGGGTAGACTGTAAACTCTCCATCCAGACTCACATTATTAAGCATCTCCAATCCAAAATTAAATCTAGAATCGGCTTCCTATTTCGCAACACAGCATCCTTCGCTCATGCTGCCAAACATACACTCGTAAAACTGACCATCCTACCGATCCTCGACTTTTGCGATGTCATCTACAAAATAGCCTCCAACACTCTACTCAACAAATTGGATGCAGTCTATCACAGTGCCATCCGTTTTGTCACCAAAGCCCCATATACTACCCACCACTGTGACCTGTATGCTCTCGTTGGCTGGCCCTCGCTTCATACTCGCCACCAAACCCACAGGCTCCAGGTCATTTACAAGTCTCTGCTAGGTAAAGCCCAGCCTTATCTCAGCTCACTGGTCACCATAGCAGCATCCACCCGTAGCACGCTCTCCAGCAGATATATCTCACTGGTCACCCCCAAAGCCAGTTCATCCTTGGCCGCCTTTCCTTCCAGTTCTCTGCTGCCAATGACTGGAACGAACTGCAAAAATCACAGAAGCTGGAGACTCGTATCTCCCTCACCAGCTGTCAGAGCAGCTCACAGATCACTGCACCTGTACATAGCCCATCTGTAAATAGCCCTAACTTCCTCATCCCCATACTGTATTTTTTTTTTATCTTGCTCCTTTGCACCCCAGTATCTCTTACTTGCACATTCATCTTCTGCACATCTACCATTCTAGTTTTTACTTGTAATTACTTCACCAGCATTGCCTATTTATTGCCTTACCTCCCTTATCCTACCTCATTTGCACACACTGTATATAGACTTTTTCTACTGTATTAATGACTATGTTTGTTTATTCCATGGGTAACTCTGTGTTGTTGTATGTGTCGAACTGCTTTTCTTTATCTTGGCCAGGTCGCAGTTGTAAATGAGAACTTGTTCTCAACTAGCCTACCTGGTTAAATAAAGGTGAAATAAAACATCACCAATCAGCATAGTCTTTGCTTGTGTGTATCCATTACGTGCTTAACCAATTAAACTAATGTTATTATTAAGAGGTATGATGTATTTGCATGCATGCATGAATGAATGACTGCCATAGGGCATGCCAATGAATAGATGTTCACCAGCTGAATTTATCGAAAAGCAATCACATTGCATTTCGACTAGAATAAAACATCATTTTTTTATTTGGTTTGCAGTAATCGATATCAATATAGTACTAAAATTAACATAAGGTAGAACAAAAACACACAATAAATAAAAATAAGAAGAACACAAAGAAAGCTACAGGGTCAGTTCCAATACCATATTTAGGATGTGTAGGGATACAGGAGTAGTAGAGGAAGATACAGTGCTGTGAAAAAGTACTTGCCTCCTTTCTGATTTGATCTATTTTTGCATATTTAATACTGAATGTTATCAGATCTTCAACCAAAACCGAATATTAGATAAAGGGAACCCGAGTGAACAAATAACAATAATTATATACTTATGTCATAAACAAAGTTATGCAACACCCGATGACCCCGTGTAAAAAATAATTGCCCCCTTACACTCTCAATAACCGGTTGTACCACCTTTAGCTCCAATGACTCCAACCTAACGCAGAGAATTCTACAGGAGAATGTCATGCTGCAAGACAACTTTTCTTGTGTAAGGGTATGGTGACTAGGCAAGTTGCATTCAGACCTGGATTCGATTATACTATTTTACATTTTTCAAATACTTTGTGTTTTCTTCACCTTATCTGGAGTGTACCTTTGCCACTAGGCAAGGCCAATCAAGCCCAAATAAAGTATTTGAAATTATTTCAAATAGTATTTGAACCCAACTCTGGTTGCATTACACTAAATCTTAATGGGCATCTTGAATATGGGTAGACTTTTTTTCAAAACTTTTCCACTCTCCGTTCATATTGTATTGTTTATTTGTAGAGACAGCCATGAATGAAGGAGAGGGGGATAATAGGGGAAGATGGAGATTTGACAAGGCCGGTGGGGCGTCGAGACAGATGGAATGACACACGAGTGAGACAGGCGAGAGGTGTCGCTCCCAGTTACACTAACCGATGGGCCTAGTCACAATCTGTGAAGTTTGAGCTTTTCACACAAAGCAATGCAGCACCCTATATATACATTATTAGTAATAATATGATAATTTGGTTATTTAGCTTAGCCACAACCTGTTAAGCTAGCGCCTTCCACACTAACAACATACCATCCTGTCTTATACAGGACTAGTAATAATATAATATGGTGATTTAGCTTAGGCGCTACCTGTGTTGCTAGCGCGTTCCACACATAGCAATGTAGAATCCTTTCTACAGTACTACTATACAGTATATTTGTTGGTAATTGACTTAGCCATAACATGTGAAGCTTGCGCTTTCCACACATAGCCTTATACAGTACTAGTAATAATGATTATGGTCATTTAGCTTAGCCACAACTTGTGTAGCTAGCGCTCTCCACACAAAGCAACATGCTAGCATCCTCTCTTAAACAATAGCCTACTATGCAGACCCTGGCAACATCTCTGATCCAGTGCCACTATGACTATGATTGTATCTCATGGTCCAGTGGCATAAAAAAAATCTGAAAGACAAACTTCAAATGGCCCAAAACCAACTGATGAGAATTATACTCAAGCTCAGCCCTAAAATGCACATTTGTCCTAATAAATTCAGGGAACTGAACTGACTTCCAGTTGATCTCCGGGTGGTGCAGATCAAACTGTTAATTTTAAAAGTTATACATGACCTTGCCCCCAGTTACCTGTCTGGTTATTTTAATTTAATTAGAGACTCTCGTAGCCATCACACCAGAGCCAGTGTTACCAATATCAGACCGCTGCACGATAGGAGCATGGCTGGAAAAAGCTATTTTCTTAACACTGGTGCAGAGGAATGGAATGGTGTACCAAACCATATAAAATCCATCCCTACGCAAGGGAGTTTTATGATAAACCTTAAAGGGATAGTTCACCCAAATGACCAAATAACATATTGGTTTATGACAACAATCTATGCTTTGGTTTAGTTTCCCTGGGACTGTTCCAAGTGCATTTGTTGCACAAATCCCATTCAAGTTATGGGACCGATATTAGCATTTTTTGCACATCATATTCAAAACATCTATAAGTGACTTTGTTAAGCTTCACAATCAATATTTGAAAATTATGCACGATAAATGCTAATATCGGTCCCATGACTTGATTAGGATTTGTCCCACAAAACCATATCATGCATTGCTGTCATACCTTGTCCATAGACTGCTTACAGGGTAAGGAAACCAATGTGTCATTTTGTAATTTGGTGAACTATCCCTTTAAGAAATGGTTTATGAGCTAAATATTTTAATGTGACAGAGGCTAAAAGAAAGTATAATTGTATCAATGAACGTTACTTGGTCATCTATTTTATTCCGTTTGCTCTTTCTTCCCTATTGATGATGTATTTTAGATGTATTTTGTTTTCATGTTGTATATTTTGGTTTTAAAGTATTTTCAAGAGGACCACAATGAAAATACATGTTTAAACTCATCCTCCATGATTTGAATGCCATTGCACTGTATCCACGTGTGTGGTTGTATTGTGTTTGAATTGTGTATTGTGTTTTACTGCTGAGCATAGTGTGCTTGAGAGGTTTTTGTTCACTAGCAGGAACCCCTTTCAGCTTTGATATTTGTCTGTGTTTGTTTTTTAATGTTCAGCCAACATTCTTCCTACCTATCGAGAGGTTTTGCAGAGTGCTAATTCATAAAACATAAATAGCCTTTTTTTTCTCCGACACAATCACTCTGCAATTTGTTTGTTGGAACTGCCCTCAGCGCACGACCCCGGTATGCACTAAATAATTTACAACCAAAACACGGCGAATCGAGATTGGAGAAACAGGCGGCAAAGTTATTTTACAAAAAGGAACATGGCTCCACTAATATTTTTACACAAGAAAGCGAAGGTGGTTGGGTACTTTTACAGCATCTTCCAAAAAACGGACACAAAATCTACCTTTTGAACTATCAACATCAATCTAGCGCCATCTTTACAGTCAATAAAAGCTTTTTTTGTAAAACCGTGTTTTTGTAAATCGTCTCCCTCATCCCCAACCACCCCCTGCCAAGTACCCCTTGTGTTCAAATGTAAACAGCATCTCATTTTCCGTTTTATCTCTAATTATCTCCTGTCGTTTTCTCGCAACAGGAGTCTTCTGAAATCGGTGGAGGAGGAGCTAAACCAGAGGTAGGCCCAGCGATGTCTTTCCTTCCCCATTTTTCTTGTTTTTACTCCCACTTCTTTCTGTCTCTCTTTCTCACTGAAACTTTCTTTCCTATCCTCTCTTCTAATTCCTACCTCTCTATATAGGACAGGGTTCAATTGGAAAAATAAATGTGACTTCCCTGGATAAATAAAAGTTAATCTTATCTGTCTTCTATTTCTGGACTATTTTATTCTCATCCCTTTCCCCTCATATTTTTCTCATCTTCAGCCTCGCTTTCTCCCCTTACTTTTCGCTCTTCCTCCCCCCACCTCTTTCTTGCACTACTCAATATTTAATGTGACCTAACCTCCTGTCTCTGTGCTTGTCCGAGTGAAATGGACGACTAACTTGCTTTAGAACCATGTCCGCGGAGACCAGGGTGATTTCTCACCCTGCGGAGGCGTTAAAGCCGTATGCCCAGTTATAGCGCAGAGGGACTGAAAGCCGACGGGATGTCCGCTATTGTTTATTGTAATCTTTGTCTCGTTGCGGCGTGGTGTGCTGCTAGCATCCATTAATTCTCAGCGTTAGGGTAAAAAAAATACACCTCATGCAGGAAATATACATGGAAACTGATTTCCAATACACAAGTGACGAGCAGGTGCTAGATCAGTTTATGCTGTATATAGCCAACTCCAATGTTCGTTGTCTTGCCACACGTGACGTTTGGTAAGACAACACAAATGGATAGCTAGACTCGGTTCAAAATAAGGTGTTGATTGTTTCGGGTGCCTTCTCTACTTTCATCTTTGTTGATGAAATGGCACTCAAATGTTGGCCGGTTCACTACTAAAGACGTCAGCATGCTTCACTCGGCTAGGCGAACAGCACGTGTGCTCGCATACTCCCTCAAAAGACCTCTGCTTGAAAAACAAGATAAAAGCGGAAATAGTACAGTTTGTTCGTTTTGAGACGCCATAGTCAGTATACGCTTCCTCAAAGTAGTCTGAATGAATCCAAAATAACGCAAGAAATATCATTCATTTTGCCGAGGAGATCTTAGTTGTGCAATAATTCCAAACTAAGGTGTTTGGTGCAGTATTTCTCAACCAAAATAATTGCATGAAAATGAGTCACCGCTCGTTGAATGACAACAGACTTTACTGAGGAACCCCTACTGTTGAACAATCACTGATGAATGGACGTAGACTTCGGCTACCAACTTCAGTGTCCCTCAAGAAAGAAAATGTGTCTTCGAAAAAACCCTCACCGAAGTCCAAAAACAAACACATTATATGCACAAACTCTTCCGATTGGTTACAGTTGGGAAGCATGCGGACGCCATAAGGTAGACCTCACATTGAAATGAATAATGGTGCATATTATCACATTTCACTGTTGAAATCTTTTGGACACGAGGTGCCGACTAACAATTTTTCGACATTGGACAGGAGAAGAGCATGCATCCCCAATGCTGAAATTCTGTTCAAGAGGATTGTTGGTATGGGGTGGATCTTTCCTCATCTCTCATAAGCCCTTAGACGGGAGTCCTCAGCTGATTCTGAGCCACGATGGAGAAATGCCTCTACCACTGTACCTCTTCAGTTCAATACCACTACAAATAATTGTATTGTATTAATCCCAGAGGGGCAACTATAAAGACATTAATAAAGTTGTATTTAATTTAAATGTACATCCCTCTTCTCCCTTAGGGGACACGAGACTCATTTAGATGATGGTGGTGATGATGATGATTGTGGTGATAATGATGGTGGTGACCATGATGATGAAATGCAACAGTAAGTCCTACTGTCTTCAACCTCTTTCTCCTTTCAACTTAACTGTCCTCTTAACATTTAATCTATAAATTGTATCTATACATTATTTGTTATGCTAATTATAGGAACTGGCTACTCTACCAGGGGCCAGGTTCATGTCCAATAAGAAATGCTTAATGAACAAGTCCAGGTAGTCCGTTTTTTTATTTACTGTGTTTTCTTCCATTTGATGCCTTATAGTGCCTAATGAACGTGACCCAGGATATACACTGAGTGTATGAACACCTGCTCTTTCCATGACAGACTGAATCCAGGTGAAAGCTATGATCCCTTATTGATGTAACTTGTTAAATAAACTTCAATCCGTGTAGATGAAGGGGAGGAGGCAGGTTAAAAAAAGATTTTGAAACCTTGAGACAGTTGAGACATGTATTGTGTATGTGTACCATTCAGAGGGTGAATGGACAAGACACAAATATTTAAGTGCCTTTGAACAGGGTATTGTAGCAGGTGACAGGCCCACCGGTTTGATACAACAGTTTCCCGTGTGTATCAAGAATGGTCCACCACCCAAAGGACATTGAACCAACTTGACTCCTGTGGGATGCATTGGGGTCAACAGGTGCCAGCATCCCTGTGGAGTGGTTTTGTTGCCTTGTAGAGTCCATGTCCTGACGAATTGAGGCTGTTCTGAGGGCAACGGGAAGGGGGGTGCAACTCAATATTAGGGAGGTCTTCTTAATGTTTTGTACACTGTATATGATACACAAATAAAGGTATAACTATTAGTACAATAGGTTGTTCTAATAGTTATGCCCTATCTCTCTCTTAGTGCCAAGGGCTCCACAATGCGCCCAAAGAGCCTCCACCACCGCCTCCCAACGTCAAGGTATGTATTCTTCAAATTACTCATTGTCCATATTTTGAGACTGAGAGCGTAGTGTTTTCTCACATATAAACCTGCAAGATGATCTATTTACTTCAGTGTACACAGGAATCCTTTTGTGGCACCACTTTAAATTGAACATAGCACAACATTTGTTTATATTTCCTATAGCCCTATTGTGTGCAATAGAGCATAATATTTGAGGTATTTCTTGGTGTGACTTTACATCTAATGATGATGTTTACATGTTGACGTGTGTGCTTTGATGCCGATCCTGTAGCGTTGGGGGTCAAATCAATTTCAACGTATGATTTTATTTTACAAATGTAATTTATTTCAATTCAGTTGACTTCATTAAATGGGAATTTACCAGAACCCTGATATTCTATCTATTTGTTTTGTATTTTGCTCTGAGGCCATTCCCATTCCACAGGATGTTGCCAACTCCCCTGCTCACCATGGCTCCCCTGGTGACCATGACGACCACGGGGGGCCATAAAGCGTTGTCCAGCCACCGAGAGCCCCGCCCACTCTGCCACCCATGTGCCGCCCAGGCCGACTCCCCCCGCACAAGCAGCTTAGCTTAGGTAGGTAACATGGTTTAAAGGCATGCTCACAAACTGAATGGGTGTATTCTGGGAGTTGTAGACAATTCTGTCAGAAATGCATTAATGTGGGTTTTCTTATCTCCCCTGCACTTAATTGGAGGACCAAAGCTGTGGTCCCTTTGAATGAATGAATGAATGGGTCGGTGGGTGAGTGAGTCGAATGAATGAATTAATCAGTCAGTCAATTCATCACAATACCAACCGCAATACCAAACCTGGACCACTTAGACAATAAGTGTGATGATGCTGAAATAAAAACTACCACTGTTTTCAGGGATCTCTCCTTCCTCCTTCCAACCCTGCCAACATCCTCAAGAGGCTCCGCCCCACCTCCTCCCTGTCTTAGCCAGTCAGCTTTTCCAAAGTGGACCCTGTGGTTGCCAGCTAGTATTTATAGCCTGTCAGTTTAATTAGGAGCAGTGGTGTGTCTGGTGTTGGCATGCGATAATGTCACACCCCCTCTCTGCATCATGAGTCACCCTCCAATACACTTACACAAACTTCCCCAGTTTCCACATCCTGTCCACTTCGAGCAGTCTGGTGACAGGGGCCAACTTTCAAACGAAGCTGACTGTCCCTCACGTGTGCATCTCAATAGTTTTCCTCCCATCATCAGCTTTCCTTCATCTGCATTTGACATGAAAGAACTGGACTAGTACCAGGGCTATTCCATCCTATTGCATTCTCCTGTCCTGTTGTTTTCAGATATGTCAAGGTGAAGGAGAAGAGACGAGGAGTGGACGCCACTTTAGACTATTGAGACAAATCTTAGTTTAGTCACTGTGGTGATCTTAGTCTTATCAGTGTCTTGTTTCAGCACAATTGTTGTAATTGCTCAGTTCCCACAGAGCTACATACTCTCTTGCTTCCTTTTCTTCTCTCCACAGCACCATTCAGATTGTGGCTATTGGGGAATCATTTAAATAATGTAATATTTCAAAATGAATCAATAATTAAGTTCCCTCCTAACAGGCAATGGGTTCAGCCCATCAGAAGTGAGCGGGGATGCTGGTGTTGCCGAGAAGCAGTCTACTATGCCACCTTGTGTCACCACAAGGAAGGACAGGAAAGAGATTCCGGTAACATCATAGTCATTTAGCCTTGGTCAGAAGCTGTGCGTAAAAATGGGTGGCGACACTTTTGGTGAATTTTCTGTATATAATGCACTTGAAGTGGATTCTGTCAAATCCATAGTGCATTATAAGACTTCCTGTAAGCATTATGTGTTAAACATTTTTTTTTTTTTTTAGGTAGTAAAGTGCATTATATTGATAACCGGTCATGGCTGTCATTAATTCATTAATATCTATAATCAGGTGTTCATTATGTACATCATGCGTTATTGCATAATCGGTCCTGTGTGGCTCAGTCGGTAGAGCATGGCGCTTGCAACGCCAAGCGTCGTGGGTTCGATTCCCGCTGGGGCCACCCATATGTAAAAAGTAGTGGCCCCAGCCGACTTGTAAGTCGCTTTGGACAAAAGCGTCTGCTAAATGGGATATATATATATATATATATACATAATGCATTGCACAGCGCTGGTTCATAGAAAGTGTTATTTAAAATGTTTCTGACCTTTTCACATTTTTACATACTAACTTTACTATGTGTTACCTGAAAGTAATTTATTTGGTGAACAATGAATGTAAATGGTGATTAATTCATTAACATGTCCTAACAGCTATAATAAGACTTAAATTGTCATTGCAAAATAGATAATTATGCGGTTTTGCATTATGACTAAACATAAATCTTCTCATTCTTCTTAGAAGTGGATTTTTATTTGCATCCAATGCTCTGAACAAAGAGCATTTGTTATATGTTTACCTCATTAGTTACTCATTAATAAGCGACAACTCATGATTTAAAGATCACTTATAGTTCACTTAAAGTGCTACTGTGTTTTTCCCAAGATATTACAGCACTGATAGACAGAGTGATGCACAGCTCAATATATCGACATATTATTTTCATATTTAATAATATTACAGTATAATATGCAGTATATTTGAACTATGATTGTTAATGATTCTACACTGACCTTGGTATGATGATGTCATTTCCTGTTTCCTCAGAAACCAATCAGTAATGGCCTTCCCCCCACGCCAAATGTCCACGTAAGTCTTAACATCCCTTACCTGCTCTTACACACACGCATTGTCAAGTAGAAAACTATAACTGTACTAGGAAAAAGCAAATGAGCACTAAGATACAGAAACAAAAGCACAAATGTGTTGATTACACATTCATTATCTAAATAATTTATGTGAATTGTAATTAATTCATTAGCAACCTAAAAGTAGTAGTGTTGAGTTCATAACACATTTGTAATTACCACAACCCTCGAGCTAGAGATCCTGCCATAAATAAATCTATTTATTATATTGGACTGAATTTATAAAGGGTTTTTCCAGGTGCTCTACATTGATCAACTATAACTAAACATCTACATTCTGTTTTCGCTGCACAGATGGGAGCCTGTTTCTCCAAAGTCTTCAATGGCTGCCCTCTAAAGATCCACTGTGCGGCGTCATGGATCAACCCCGACACGAGAGGTGGGCCTCGTGCCAATTCATTTCTGTCTAACTGCCGTGGACCCTGATTCCATCAATTGCAGATAACAGGAAACTGTATTTATGCTGTATTTTAAGGACAGATCATGTGGATTTGTGTCAATGTTCAATGACAATGTCTGCAAGGGTGTGGGGTGTGCAGGGTCTGACAGACGGAGCACGGTTAATATTTTTACCAAACCCGCTGTGCGGTTTACCTTTGTCTGCAATTGATTGGATTACTTTATTTTCAGTCTCGCGCTACCTGGTGTCCCACTGTATTCTTGTTCGAGAAAGGCTTGGAGAAACCTAGAACAGGAGTCTAAGCTAACTTGACTTTCGTCTTTGTCTTACCCTATGTCTTATTTGCAGTTTGCATGTGCTACTATTAGTTTCCTTCTTAGGCAGAGTCCTAAGCAATCTGTGTATTGTTAAATATACCTTGTCTCTCTCTGTTATAATACTTAATGATTGTTTAATTCTCTGTTTTAGACCAATACCTGCTATTCGGTGCCGAAGAGGGTATTTACACTCTAAATCTCAACAAACTGCATGACTCCTCCATGGAACAGGTCAGTGTCTCATTATTTCATTTGAATGATCTTTTTGTCAGTGTCATGCATAGGAGTAATAGGTGGCAGGGAAGTCAGGCGCAGGAGAGTCAAATAGAGTGTAAAATAGGGTCTTTTAATAAAGTCCACGGAGTATGCTCCATAACACTAAAAGTACATAACAAACAAACATGGGTACAAGGACCCGACGTGCACCTATACAACAAACACACTACACTGACAATAAAACAATCTCTGACAAAAACATGAGGAGAAACAGAGGGTTATATACACAACAGGTAATGAATGGGATTGAAAACAGGTGTGTGGGAAGACAAGACAAAACCAATGGAAAATGAAAAAAGGATCAATGATGGCTAGAAGACCGGTGACGTCGAACGCCGAGCACCGCCCGAACAAGGAGAGGCAACGACTTCGGCAGAAGTCGTGACAGTCAGTAAATTTCAATTGTTCTAACTGCTTCCAATGTTTTTACAGTGTAATGTATTAAACATAATCTATCTATTTATGTGAAGATTGAAATATTCTCTGTCACATCAAATTACAAATTATAGTTCAATTTGAATGCTTGCTTCTTCATGACGTAAGTAAAGGATTTGAGGTTTGATCCACAAGGTTTTATCCACAAGGATCTGAGGTTTGATCCACAAGGTTTTATCCACAAGGATTTGAGGTTTGATCCACAAGGATTTGAGGTTTGATCCACAAGGATTTGAGGTTTGATCCACAAGGATTTGAGGTTTGATCCACAAGGATTTGAGGTTTTGATCCACAAGGTTTTATCCAGAACTGGTCAATGAGACACGGATTATGATTTCAATTGACCACCTACAGAACTATTAAAAACAGATACCTTTTTTTATTTCCTAGCTCTTTCCCCGGAGGTTTACGTGGCTTTATGTCATGAGTAATAGTCTGCTCTCCATATCTGGTAAGGATTCATCATAGAAACCTGTATTGCCACACATTGTTAATATATCTCAACAAATAACTATAGTGCACACAAAGTTTTACGTTGTTTGTTTGTAGTTTCCAGAATAGAATAGATTCTCCAGACACATCATTTAAATGTACCTTTGGCCGCACACAATGACTGTGACTGACATTAAAAACATAAATCATAAGCAAGAAATCTGTCATCAAGAGCATTAGTCTAATTTTATCATGAAAAATGCACTTGTAAATGTAAATTCTACTTGTCGGTACTTCCTCCAGATACAGTGCTTTGCGAAAGTATTCGGCCCTCTTGAACTTTGCGACCTTTTGCCACATTTCAGGCTTCAAAAAACTGTATTTTTTTGTGAAGAATCAACAACAAGTGGGACACAATCATGAAGTGGAACGACATTTATTGGATATTTTTAAACTTTTTTAACAAATCAAAAACTGAAAAATTAGGCGTGCAAAATTATTCAGCCCCTTTACTTTCAGTGCAGCAAACTCTCTCCAGAAGTTCAGTGAGGATCTCTGAATGATCCAATGTTGACCTAAATGACTAATGATGATAAATACAATCCACCTGTGTGTAATCAAGTCTCCGTATAAATGCACCTGCACTGTGATAGTGTCAGAGGTCCGTTAAAAGCGCAGAGAGCATCATGAAGAACAAGGAACACACCAGGCAGGTCCGAGATACTGTTGTGAAGAAGTTTAAAGCCGGATTTGGATACAAAAAGATTTCCCAAGCTTTAAACATCCCAAGGAGCACTGTGCAAGCGATAATATTGAAATGGAAGGAGTATCAGACCACTGCAAATCTACCAAGACCTGGCCGTCCCTCTAAACTTTCAGCTCATACAAGGAGAAGACTGATCAGAGATGCAGCCAAGAGGCCCATGATCACTCTGGATGAACTGCAGAGATCTACAGCTGAGGTGGGAGACTCTGTCCATAGGACAACAATCAGTCGTATCTTGCACAAATCTGGCCTTTATGGAAGAGTGGCAAGAAGAAAGCCATTTCTTAAAGATTTCCATAAAAAGTGTTGTTTAAAGTTTGCCACGAGCCACCTGGGAGACACACCAAACATGTGGAAGAAGGTGCTCTGGTCAGATGAAACCAAAATTGAACTGAAAACTGCTGTTCACAAATGCTCTCCATCCAACCTCACTGAGCTCGAGCTGTTTTGCAAGGAGGAATGTTAAAAAATTTCAGTCTCTCGATTTGCAAAACTGATAGAGACATACCCCAAGCGACTTACAGCTGTAATCGCAGCAAACGGTGGCGCTACAAAGTATTAACTTAAGGGGGCTGAATAATTTTGCACGCCCAATTATTCAGTTTTTGATTTGTTAAAAAAGTTTGAAATATCCAATAAATGTCGTTCCACTTCATGATTGTGTCCCACTTGTTGTTGATTCTTCACAAAAAAATACAGTTTTATATCTTTATGTTTGAAGCCTGAAATGTGGCAAAAGGTTGCAAAGTTCAAGGGGGCCGAATACTTTCGCAAGGCACTGTATACAAGCAGTTAGATGATGCACTTTTTGCGTGCAAATTAAAGATATTATAATTGCCTTCAAAGCACTCAAAAGGTGTGTTCGTTGTGTTTTTAGGCAGGAAATGCCTCGCAGCTCTGTCACAATCTGGCGGGTCTGTATGAGCATGCTCGACAGATGCAGAAGCTGCCAATGGCCATCCCCACCCACCGGCTCCAAGACAAAATCATTCCAAGGTAAGAAGATGGCGATGCCTCTGTGTGTAGGAGTTTTCTGTGGGTAGAGTCCTACTTTTGAGACTTTGTTATTGTGTTTTTTAGGACATTTTCCATCTCCAACAGGATTCCCGACACCAAGGGATGTCAGAAGTGCTGTGTGGGTGAGTAGTCATGGACATTCTTTTTCTCTCTCTCCCCCCTCGGTTTTCATCTGTGTCTACGTCAGACCCACTACTTTCCAACAAGTTGCTACATAATCTTGCTACAAGATTGAGAGTAGATGCATCACTTCACTACATGTAATAAACACAATAGTTCTCCATTCCCCTTATAACCAATTAGGACAACAACCTCTTCAACTGGGTACCAATAGTAGAAAGGTCTTTGAAATACATTATTGTGGTCCCAGCTTAGTATGATTGACAGCCCCGACTGACTACCAACTATTCCCCCTTAGTGAGAAATCCTTACACGGGCCACAAGTACTTGTGTGGAGCCTTCCAATCCAATGTGGTCATGTTGGAATGGGTGGAGCCCATGCAGAAGTTCATGCTCATCAAGGTAAGAATTTTTATGTCTGTCCATTTTTTAGCCATCTCCATCAGTTTGCCAGGCTCACACTCCCCAAACCTTTGAGGAGTGCTGACAACCCATGTCATAGCCATATAAGAGTTTAGCCATTGAGGTTTCAACCAAAAACAAAAAAAGCATTGACACTAGCTATGCTAAGAGCTTCCGGGGAAGAATTGACTAATAACAATCCACAACTTTCCCCTAACTGCCAGGTCAAATGGAGGTGTTTGAGATATGCAAAGAGACATCCCTTTACTTTGTAGCCTACATGCTAATGGAAACACACTTCCCTCTTCCTAAAAACACTGACTTCCCCCTGCCCGCTGGCACTGGAAGTGTTTGTGTTTGAGATGAGCATGCTAACCCACCAACATAGACTAAGCTACCTTTGCTTTGTAACTGACGAGCTAATGCTAATGCTTACCCTTTTATTTATGTTTTGTTCTATATATATCATACATGTTGTCAATAATACTTTGATTGTAAGCCAACCCCGTCTACATGCCTAATGCTAACTCTCCTCCTCCCAAGAATAATGATTTTGAGATTAGCATGATAACATGCTAGAGTCTAGACCATGTAGCATAATGATAATGCTCACCCTGTCTTCCTAACATTGACAAGCCTAATGCTAACGCTAACCCTCTCCTAAGAACATTGACTTTCCCCTTCCCTGCCCGATGGAGGTTTTTGAGATGCTTGTGGTGCCCGAGCACCAGTACCCCCTCATCTGTATGGGCGTCAGCAAGGGCACGGAGCTCAACCAGGTGGTACGCTTTGAGACGCTGGACCCCAACACCGTTTGCCCCTGGCTCAAAGAGTCCGGTAAGGTCTCATTCAAAGACTGACCTTGACTCCTCATTGACATAGACTTGACACAACTCTAGATTTTAGTGCTCCTTTAATACATCATTGAAATGAAATAAACATTAAATATCATCATTTTTTTAATCCCCATTATTCTTTTTCTTTTTTATCGTAGCACACACTGGAGACTGACGTTCACATTCTACACATTGACCTTACTGGAAATGGTTAACTTTTCAAAAGTTAACAATTATAGAGAAAATATAGTCCTATATCGTTGTGCACATTCATAATGGAAAATGTTTGATGTTAAAAAAGCAACAGATGAAATGGTTAGTTGAGGTTTTTATGTTTAATCTCCTCCTAGACACTCCACAGACCTGTGTTATCCATGTGACTCAACTGGAAAGAGACACCATTCTTGTCTTCCTGGATCGTGAGTCTAGCAGCATGTATTGACTATCCATTGCTAATAACACTATGACAATATATTAACAGTGTATAATGTTTTATCACTGAGCTGTCCTTTAAATGACATGGGGGAAACTCACCTCAATAGCCACCAATGTGTTGCACCCCGCCTGGATGGACGGCAGCCATTTTGTGCCTGGATGTTTTCAGTCTCTTGTAATAGCATCATTGTTTAACTTCCATATGTTATTTTCCCTCTCAGGATCCATTAAGATTGTGAATCTGCAGGGGAGGCTGAAGTCCAGTAGAAAGCTTTCAGCTGAGCTGACATTTAATTTCCAGATTGAGTCGATAGGTAATCGCCCTTGACCCCTTTGCTAGAGATTAGCTAAAACACACGCGCACACACACACACACACACGTATCAACAGCTATAGAATGGAGAGGAGAGCATAGTATCACAGTCATGTTATGATAAATGACATTTTTGGTAAAATTGAATTTTTCATACGGTATATTAAACATTGGGACATTACGGTATATTAAACATGAATCATTTCCACAGTCTGCCTTCAGACAGTGTTCTGGCTTTCTGGAAACATGGCATGCAAGGACGGAGTTTCAAATCTAATGAGGTAAGTTGTGTCAATGCCCCGGCGGACGCAATAACTGTATATAACCAATATACAGTTGAACTGTTTATTGTTGTAATGTTTTTTTAATTTATTCGTTATTTTACCAGGTAAATTGACTGAGAACACGTTCTCATTTACAGCAACGACCTGGGGAATAGTTACAGGGGAGAGGGGGATGAATGAGCCAATTGTAAACTGATGGTTTGAGGGCCAGATTGGGAATTTAGCCAGGACACCGGGGTTAACACCCCTACTCTTATGATAAGTGCCATGGGATCTTTAATGACCTCAGAGAGTCAGGACACCGGTTTAACGGCCCATCCGAAAGACAGCACCCTACACAGGGCAGTGTCCCCAATCACTGCAGTGGGGCATTTTTTAGACCAGAGGAAAGAGTGCCTCCTACTGGCCCTCCAACACCACTTCCAGCAGCATCTGGTCTCCCATCAAGGGACTAACCAGGACCAAACCTGCTTAGCTTCAGAAGCAAGCCAGCAGTGGTATGCAGAGTGGTGTGCTGCTGGATCAAAATATATGATGACTATGATAGTGACTGCGATGACTTGACTATTGGATCTTGTCCATATTCCCACCAGATTACACAGGAAATTTTCGACAACACCAGGATATTCCGACTCCTAGGATCAGACAGGTGAGAAATCAATTTTTAGATTGAGGCTAAATCTGTTTAGCAAGTATCATCAACTACAGTAGATTCAGCCTCGAGCCGATTTCTTTTCATGAGCGGATGGTCAGGGGGCCGGAACATAATTACAAAGAATTTGTAACCTGCAAATTGACCACAAGAAGCCCAAACAGATATTTGACTAAAACATAATCATGTCAAACCTTGCTTACATTTGTATACAATCACATACTGTTACTGTGTATCTCTCTATTATGTGTGGGAATAATTTGTAACAGATTTCCACAATTAAAATCACTTGGAGCTGATTTGCTGTTTTACAGTCTTATGTCTGACAATAAAATAATGTGTTATAAATGTGTTATTTTAAACTTGTTTAACTTATAATTCACTGGATCACAATTCCAGTGGGTCAGAAGTTTACATACACTTAGTTGACTGTGCCTTTTAAACAGCTTGGAAAATTCCAGAAAATGTTGTCATGGCTTTAGAAGCTTCTGATCAAATCAAATCAAAGTTTATTTGTCACATGCGCCGAATACAACTGGTGTAGACCTTACAGTGAAATGCTTACTTACAGGCTCTAACCAATAGTGCAAAAAAGTTATTAGTTGAACAATATGTAGGTAAAGAAATGTTTTAAAAGTAAAAAGACAGGCTATATACAGTGAGGCTATAAAAGTAGCGAGGCTACATACAGACACCGGTTAGTCAGGCTGATTTGAGGTAGTATGTACATGTAGATATGGTTAAAGTGACTATGCATATATGATCAACAGAGAGTAGCAGTAGCGTAAAAGAGAGGTTGGCGGGTTGTGGGTGGGACACAATGCAGATAGCCCGGTTAGCCAATGTGCGGGAACAGGGGTTGTTCGGCCCAATTGAGGTAGTATGTACATGAGTATATAGTTATAGTGACTATGCATATATGGTAAACGGAGAGTAGCAGCACCGTAAAAAAAAAGGGGGGGGGGGCCTCACAATGCAAATAGTCCGGGTAGCCATTTGATTACCTGTCAGTTTAGTTTGTCTTATGGCTTGGGGGTAAAAGCTGTTGAGAAGCATTTTTGTCCTAGACTTGGCACTCCCGTACCGCTTGCCATGCGGTAGTAGAGAGAACAGTCTATGGCTGGGGTCTTTGACCATTTTTAGGGCCTTCCTCTGACACCGCCTGGTGTAGAGGTCCTGGATGGCAGGCAGCTTAGCACCAGTGATGTACTGGGCCGTACGCACTACCCTCTGTAGTGCCTTGCGGTCAGAGGCAGAGCAATTGCGGTACGAGGCCGTGATGCAACCAGTGCAACCATGCTCTCGATGTTGCAGCTGTAGAACCTTTTGAGGATCTCAGGACCCATGCCAAATATTTGTAGTTACCTGAGGGCGAATAGGCTTTGTCATGCCCTGTTCACGACTGTCTAATTGACATAATTTGAGTCAATTGGACAATTTAAAGGCAATGCTATCAAATACTAATTGAGTGTATGTAAACGTCTGACCCACTGGGAATGTGATGAAAGAAATAAAAGCTGAAATAAATCACTCTCTACTATTATTCTGACATTTCACATTCCTAAAATAAAGTGGTGATCCTAACTGACCCAAGACAGGGAATTTTTACTAGGATTAGATGTCAGGAATTGGGAAAAACCGAGTTTAAATGTATTTGGGTAATGTGTATGTAAACTTCCAATTTCAACTGTATCTCCCTCATTTCTGACTACAGTCAAATGATTTTTTTTTTTTAACTATGCAAGTAAATAAAAAAAATGTTTAAAAAGAAGTTCCTCGATTAGTGCCTGTAATAGCTATGGTGGCTTTCCAGATCTTATTTTTTGCAGTCGCATCTCAGAAGATTAATATATCGTATTTTCATGCAGTTCATGCTATGTTTAACACTTATCGAAGCATTGTGAGATCTGATCGTCTGTGCCATCAAGTCTGTCTGTGGCCATAAAGTGACTTAGTGCTGTTCAGGAGGATGTAACAATATAAAAGGTTCAGATATAAATGTTTTGTTTAAACAGACATGATTGTCTGTCAGATGGAATAGGGACAGTAATGGGGTCAGCTCTATTAATTTAATTTCTATCTGCAACATTGAGAACATTTCACATCAGTGAATTACACCCCTATTGTACCTTTGATTGCAGGGTTGTGGTGCTGGAGAGCAGACCTACAGACAACCCTACAGCGCACAGCAACTTATACATCCTGGCTGGACACGAGAACAGTTACTAACCACCCTGTGCTCTGGTAACCAGGGTCCTGTTCAGTAGGGACAAAACTTTCTGAAACTAAGTGATACAGGGATGTACTATCTGAACCTGTCCAATAAGAAACCTTAGGTTTCATTGTCGGTGTCAAAACATTTTCCATTGTATGCCTTAATGAACATGGCCCAGGGTTGGTTTCAGTTACACTTTAATAGATTATGAATCTGAATTAAATTCAGTCATTGAAAATTGCAATTAGATGTATTTTTCTGTTCATAAATTGGAATTCATGTCCTGATGGGAACAGATTATGATGAGAAGGACATGTCTGACTCTGCAACTCCTTTGGTCTCAGATGCAATCGGACCATTCATCAAGCAAGCGACCTTGGATGTGTCATGTTTTTAAAATAACTTTATGATTTTAATTGAAAGTCAAAATGTATAGTAACACAAAGCCACATTCCTGGATATCACACTATTTCAGTATTGACCAACTACTGAGAACATGCAACCTTACCTAACAAGTGCTTGACCAATGTGTTTGTAATTCATGTAAATAGAATATTGAGGTTGTACACTATGAGTATGTTATGTAGATAACCATGCTGCATATATTTTGTACAGTTGCCCCCCCAACTTTGAGAGATATAAAGAGTTGTTGGCTAATCATTGTGGGGTACTACTTTTAAGGGCTTGTCAAGCAATATTCTTTTACAAAACTTAGTGGTAGGGTGTCAGAGAAAAGTGTCTGTTCATTTTGGTCATGAGTTGCCTTTTTTTTTATATGTTAGGCTCATTTTGATATGAAGCCATATGCAATGTCATTTAATTTTCACACTTCAATTCCAACCCCATAGAAAGTTGTCAATGCTCAGATATGCACTGGTTGTGAAATTTGCACATAGTTGTATGCAATGAAACACTTTATTCATACATTTAAGGTATGGTTAATATGCACTTATAACAAACTATCTGCATGAGTGCATTAGAATACATCATGCTATACACTTTAGATGTAAACTTAGGGCATTTAACCAGGCAATGTAAGGTTTATTTTTTACATACAAGCTATTGTTAAAACTGCAGTCAAACTGAAGAGACTCTGGGCAGTTGTAGAATCTCTTTCCTTTAGAATCTCTTTCCTTATGGAGTTGAATGTTGCCAAATTTCATTGTTCATATTGTTTGTTATGGTGTTTGGGTGTCATAGTAAGACCTCTACCTCATGCGTTTGGGTGTCAGTGAGAATATGTGGGGCCAAATTGAACATGTACCACTAAATGTCCCTTGCTGACTCCATGTAGCCTACACGACTAAAGGGGAGGGTATGAGGAAGTACAAGGATCTTCAGACTTGGTTTCTTTCGCGATTGCTTTTGTGTCATGTAAATACAGTAAAATAAAAGTGCTTAATTGTTTAATTGCCAATATTTGGACATGTTACATATTAAACATTTTAACTAAATTGATTGACTGATGAGCCATAGGAATCCTGTTTTTTCTCTCTCATTTTAGATGGTATGATGAAGTATAAGGATCTTCTCACTTGGTTTCTTTTCATGTTGCTTTTGTTTCATGTAAATACTGTAAAATAAAATTGCTTAATGTTGCCTGTACAACTGCCTATATTTGGACATGTTACATATTAAACATTTTAACTCATGGGATACATTGATTGACTGATGAACTATAGAAAGCCTTAAGTTTTCTCTGACATTTTAGTGGGTATACAGTTGAAGTTGGAAGTTTACATACACTTAGGTTGGAGTTATAACTTGTTTCTCAACCACGCCACAAATGTCTTGTTATCAAACTATAGTTTTGGTAAGTCGGTTAGGATATATAATTTGTGCATGACACAAGTACTTTTTCCATTTTTTTTTACAGATTATTTCACTTATAATTCACTGTATCACAATTCCAGTGGGTCAGACGTTTACATACACTAAGTTGACTGTGCCTTTAAACAGCTTGGAAAATTCCAGAAAATGATGTCATGGCTTTAGAAGCTTCTGATATGCTAATTGTAAAATGTAAAACGGGTCCTATATCGACATAACCTGAAAGGCCGCTCAGCAGTGAAGATACCACTACTCCAAAACTGCCTTTAAAAAGGCTAGACTACGGTTTGCAACTGCACACGGGGACAAAGATCGTACTTTTTGGAGAAATGTCCTCTGGTCTGATTAAATAAAAATAGAACTGTTTGGCCAAAATGACCATTGTTATGTTTGGAGGAAAAAGGGGGAGGCTTGCAAGCTGAAGAACACCATCCCAACTCTGAAGCACGGGGGTGGCAGCATCATGTTGTGGGGTGCTTTGCTGCAGGAGTGACTGGTGCACTTCACAATATAGATGGCATCATGAGGGCGGAAAATTATGTGGATATAGTGAAGCAACATCTCAAGACATCAGTCAGGAAGTTAAAGCTTGGATCCAAATGGGTCTTCCAAATGGACAATGACACTAAGCATACTTCCAAAGTTGTGGCAAAATGGCTTAAGGACAACAAAGTCAAGGTATTGGAGTAGCCATCACAAAGCCCTGACCTCAATTCTTTAGAAAATTTGTGGGCAGAACTGAGAAAGCGTGTGTGAGCAAAGAGGCCTACAAACCTGACTCAGTTACACCCGCTCTGTCAGGAGGAATGGGCCAAAATTCACCCAATTTATTGTGGGAATTTTGTGGAAGGCTACATGAAACGTTTGACCCAAGTTAAACAATGTAAAGGCAATGCTACCAAATACTAATTGAGTGTACGTAAACTTCTGACCCACTGGGAATGTGATGAAAGAAATAAAAGCTGAAATCATTATCTCTACTGTTATTCAGACATTTCACATTCTTAAAATAAAGTGGTGATCCTAACTGACCTAAGACAGGGAATTTTTACTAGGATTAAATGTCAGAATTTGTGAAAAACTGAGTTTAAATGTATTTGGCTAAGGTTTATGTAAAAATTCCGACTTCAACTGTATATTTTTAAGCCTATTAAACCTACAGGGATAATTTCTGCCAAGATGTAGATGTGTATTTTGAACATTGGGAATAGTTTCTATACCATTAACTGCTCCACACAGTTAGTGGAGGTGTCTTCTTTGGGAAGTCTCTACAAAAAGATCAATGGTTTCCATGATGTTTTCTCTGGGCTCTGTTAGTCAAGTCTGAGACCTTGCCGCGTGAGTTAATCTAGCAGTTGTTCACATGCATCGTTGGCATGTTTCAAATTTCACAAATACAGTGAAATGCCTTTCTTGCAAACTCAACCCAAAAATGCAATAATCCATAACTGGTTTACAGGGGGGAAAAAGCACACGAGAAATAAGAATAAGAAATACACAAAGTAATTAAGTAAGCATACGGTACTATATACAGGAATTATTTTAAACGTTCCAATTACCATATTTACATGTGCAGGTATACTGGAGTGATGGGGGTAGATTTGTATAGGGGTAATGTGACTCGGCAACAGGATATAAAATAAACAGAGTAGTAGCAGCTTGTATGTGAGTGGTCGTGAAGAGTCAGTAGAAATGTATGCGCATATTATGTGAGTGAGAAAATGATGGGAGTGTGTGTGTGTTGGAGTGACAGTGAGTGTTTAGGGCCCCGTGAGTATGCAATGGTTTCAAGTGATCCTCATCATCAAGCGATTTTTTTTCATTCTATCGTTTAAACAATTATTGCTCTCGGTTTAGCCAGTTCAGATCCAGATCTTGGGCAGGCACGATGATTATCGAAAACAAACCCGAAGTACGTCATTAGCTATCCATTGCGCCTGTGCAATTCTTCTACCAACAACTGCAACCGACCAGTCATAACAATCGTCCAAAGAAATCATTTTGACCAAAGCCTAACTGGTCATTAAAGCCAGCCTGTGCGTGGAATCTTGGTTTTCTCGATAATTTAACAAAAAGCTAAATAGTCTGGAGACATGTTTTGGAAATGATAAATGCATGGAGGATAACGCGGTTATCAATATCCACCCTGTCGAAGATTCGGTGAAAATGGGTGATTATGCACCGAAGAGGTTTTTTCCCCAAAAAATATAGGGAATGGTTCAACTGGCCGAAAAGGACGAAAAGTATCACAGTTCCCGAAACGTGAAGTGACACATTAATCCCTAAATTGGATACTAGCTAGCCAGCTACGCCACTGTCCACAGATCGTTGATCACTACTGCCAACCATCGTCCGATTCGGATCGATCGGCTATGGCTAGTAACATCACCAACTCGGCTGCAAACTAGCAAGGCTAACGTTCGTTTGTTGCCATCAACGTCAGCTAAGAACTTGGAATAATTTCAATTTGACAACGCAACGCAAGCTTGCTAGTTAGCGTTTGAAGTATATTTGGTTTCGTGAATTTAGGCTTTTTTAAAACTCGGTGCCCGAAAGAGCAAGCCTGCTAGTTAACGATAGCGCCTTGCTTCGGCAGCTGCAGACGGCTAGCTAGCAGCGATCAACATCTGTACACTGCCGATGCGATGGTCGCATTGTTAACTGTTTTGGTAGAGGAATGCTCATTGGGTGGATATTCTGAGGCAGCGGGCCGCACAGAATATTGCACCTCTCAGTTCCAACCACGGGCCATGCTACATACTGTATTGATGTGAAGAGTGGCCGTGAACAACACATCGCTCGCTGGCTGCAAGATAGCGCACGACGACGAACCGCTGAAGCTATGCAAGCGGCCCAGGTTCAGTACGACTTTTTCAGCGAGGAGAACGCACCGAAATGGCGAGGGCTGTTGGTACCCTCCCTGAACAAGGTAGGCTAGGACGTTGGCAGGTGCCAAGCGAACTAACTAGACGGCGAGGGAATGCATTACAAGCAACGTAGCTATTATTAGCTAGTCAGCTAACGTTAATTAGCTAACTCAAACGGTGTTGTCTTGTAGGAATTGATTTTTTTTTGCAACATACATTTGATGATGCCATGTCAAAACACACCATGCTGCCCGTGACACATGGGTTGGTCAAATCACATTTTATTGGCTGCATACACATATTTAGCAGATGTTATTGCGGGTGTAGCGAAATGCTTGTGTGTGCTAATAGTTGTTAGCTGCCCCCCGCTCATTATTGGGGTGCACCCGTGGGGACTCGATGCTTCTATGTGACAGACACACACACAGCCCTATGTTTGACTTAACTTTTTTGTTTGATTCCCATACCTAAACTCGAACGTCACTAGTTCCCTATGCATTACACCATTCCTACACGTCTCCTTTTATTTGTATCTGCTATCTCAGCGTCACTGCATGCACATCTTGCCCACCGTGTCAGTTTGAGTGTGGTGGCACTGGCAGCTTCTGTGGGGGAGGACGCTGTCACACTCACAGAACGTTGTCCCCCCCTCGGCAAAGCGGCATCACTAGCAACGTTCAAACTGGGCCCTCAATTTCAGACAGAATAAATAAACGACTTGCTAGCAGCAACCTTGCATATTGTAGTAGTAATCATCATGAGAAATGCTAGAGTAGTCATACGTGTCTTTTTATATTGTTGTTGTGATACTCTGCTTGCCTGTTTCCACATGTATTTATAGATAGATGAGGTTTTGAAACATTACATACTTGGGTCACAGCCCATCAAGATTGATGTAGCAACTTTTTTTCAAGTAGATTATGATTGTCTCGATATTTTGGGACACCCTCATCTAGTCTCATAAAGGTGCTGGCCATGTTTTGGGCGATTTCCCGACTCGCTGCTGAGTGAAATTGATGTTATTGATCAAACAAACGCATATCAGCCTTCGGGATGGTTTGAAATAACATGTCTGATGTGGGCAAATTTTAGTGACACACCACACATGTTACCTTGGTCTACATAGAGTGAACACTGACTAGAGCCTCTCTAGTTTGCGTGTGTTGGCAAATAGAGGCCTATAACTGGCGTGAGGTGATCAGGGTGGGGTTTTTCAGCAAGATGCTGCAAGCAGGGGAATGCCGAGTCAGTGAACTTCACTGCACAGCTCTTAAGTGAGATGTTACAATGACAGTTGAGCAAATTGTCAAAAAAAAAATGTTCTTTACATTTTTTTTGTTCACCCCAGTGCTTTCTCAAGATGAGTATTGTTTATGACTAGCATATATTTAGTTCACGACATCTTCAGCCAAGCCCAAGTTGTTTTTCACTGTAAAGTGCTTAGCTAAAACCACTCCAGACTGACCGATTTAGGCCTATATAATGGTAGTGGTTAAGATAAGCAGCCCAATTTACAATGGGAGTTTGACGTGAAGGGGTAGGCCCAGGGTAAGCCCCACTATGTGTCATATTGGGCCAGAGGTAGTGATCAGGAGAAGAGAATAAGAAGAACTGGGAGAATCAGAACAGTACTGAAACAGTAGGTTAACAATTCTGAAACTGAATTCTAGCCTACTGAAAAAACATCCTAATGGACCAGCTAGGACTGAATGATGGAATGCTACATTGTACCATTTGATATGAATCTGGAAATGACCTTTGACATGCCTCAGTTAATCTTTTAGCTAACGCTGCAGAAACAGTACACTGTTCATTATGTTGAGAAGTTGGTCTTATGTGGGAGATTGAATGAACTGTGGAGGAATGCTGCACAGAAACAGTTCAAGTCTTTTGCTTGAGTTCCCACTGGACAACGGGCACATGTGGCTTCCCAACGAGGGGCGATGGCCTCTGCATTCCTGTTGTGTGTAGACTGGCAAGGGCCGACAAATGCTAAAGTGCCATGATGCCGTTGCAATGTAATGCCACAGGCATGGCAGGAATGTAGCCCAATGCATGAGGTCAGAGCAAGTCAGCCCTCGCAGAGAGCGGGAGTGAGAGACAACGGAGGGGAGGTTATAGCCCCAGTGGGTCGCATTAAGGAATTTTTTTGCGACAAGCTTTTACCCCCTTTCTTCTCCACCAAACCACGCCCCTTGGATCCCTCAAGTGTTGCTTTCCCCGCTCAAGCTGTGTCAACAAGTCTAGGAGAGGTTATGGAAGACTTCAAAAGAGCCCCATGGCAAGACCAGCTTTTCCGCATTGAGCCGTTCAATGTGGACACACTGTCTGTTAACCTTATTGATTTAGCCATTGGCCTCTCAGCTTTAAAAAAATTGTTACATTTCGTGCTGACACAGGGAACTGAGAGGATTCGAAAACCTGCATGCGCTCCAGTGGATGAGCATTGTTCAGGTTTCTGCTGTGGAATGAAATAGGGAAATCGGGATTGTTTTGTCATGCCATTTTTAAAAAATGTATATTTCCTCCTTGGTTCACTGCTCAAGACATTTTGGCCAGCTTTGCCAAAGCCAAAATGCCACGTTTGTCAGCCCTGCCATGAGAGGCTTTGTCAAGAGCAAGCCCTCATTTTAGCCTCCCCACACATTTCCAATGGAGTGTGTTTGCAAAGTCTTTCAAGTTCTCTGTTGGAATTTTTGTACTTAATGCGCAGAGTAATTTCTTCATTTTGTGGGCAAAGTTGTGGTCAGGTTTTTCAAAAAACCAGCTGTAGTCTGTAGAATATTCCCGAATATTCTCCTAGCCCTACTAAATATCAATGGACATAATCTTAAATTGGAGATGGAAAATGTCAGCCATATGTACTTACAAAGACTTTTCGCATTACAATTGCATTTACATCCACACATGCTGCATCTTGTGCCTCTACTCTTCAACGATAATCAATCAAATGAATCACTTTAGCATCTGCAATAATCACAATTTTCAAGTGCAGAAAATTTTCCATAAACAGTCTGCCCCATTTTCCTCTTTCTTTTGTTCTCCGAGTCTGTTTGCTAGGGATGTAGTGATTCACCGATACGCATCGGTCCCCGACTCAAATGTTTAACATCCGCATTGGTCTGCGGACCCAAAACCGATCCAAATGTAGCTTGCATCAGTCAGAAAATCGATTTTAAACTTTACGAATCACCCGTTCACAATTTTTTGGGAGTTGTATTACATTATTTCTACCTTCTGAAAGTATTGAATCTTTTGACAACTGATACGTCCTCTCCTTCAGTGTGGAACTGTGTGTAATTGTTAAGTCATTGATCTACAAGTCATTTTGCATGCCGAACAACCCGACAACACCAGTAGCCTAGACAAACTGCGCACTGTGCTCAGCTTTGGGCGCTGACCAACGTGGGGTAGGCAGCCTGTTCCGGATATTGCACATCTGCTCAGTACCTTCAGCATTCAAATTGTAAAATTGCTTGCGTAATATTAGGCTTTATTAGTTCAGTAACAACCTATGTGTTTGCTGGGTAATTTATCTATGCATGGTTGAAAATAGAGGTCGGGCGATTTCAAGTTTTCATAACAATCGGTAATTGGCATATTTGGACGGCGATTATGGCCGATTACATTGCACTCCACCAGGAGACTGCGTGGCAGACTGACCACCTGTTACACGAGTGCAGCAAGAAGCAAAGGTAAGTTGCTAGCTAGCATTAAACTTATAAAAAACAATCAATCTTAACATTATCACTAGTTAACTACACATGGTCCGATGATATTACTAGTTTAACTAACTAGCTTGTCCCGTGTTGCATATAATCAATGCAGTGCCTGTTAATTTAGAATTTAATCACAGCCTACTTCGCCAAACGGGTGATGATTTAACAAAAGCACAATCGTTGCACCAATGTGTACCTAACCATAAACATCAATGCCTTTCTTGAAATCAATACACAAGTATATTTAAAAAAAAACACAACTTATTTATACCTTTAAGTACATTTTTAGTTTAAAAAATGCATGTCAGCAGGCTATATTAACTAGGGAAATTGTGTCACTTCTCTTGAGTTCAGTGCAAGCCGAGTCAGGGTATATGCAGCAGTTTGGGCCACCAGGCTCATTGTCAACTGTGGAGACCATTTCTTCCTAACAAAGACCGTAATTAATTTGCCAGAATTGTACATAATTATGACATTGAAGGTTGTGCAATGTAACAGCAATATTTAGACTTAGGGATGCCGCCCGTTAGATAAAATACAGAACGGTTCCGTATTTCACTGAAAGAATAAACGTGTTGTTTTCAAAATGATAGTTTCCAGATTTGGTCATATTAATCCCCTAAGGCTTGTGTTTCTGTGTGTTTATTATAATTAAGTCTATGATTTGATAGAGCAGTCTGACTGAGCAGTGGTAGGTAGCAGCAGGCTCGTAAGCACTCATTCAAACTTTCCTGCATTTGCCAGCAGCTCTTCGCAATGTTTGAAGCACAGCGCTGTTTATGACTTCAAGCCTATCAACTCCCGAGATTAAGCTGGCAATACTATAGTGCCCATAAGAACATCCAATAGTCAAAGGTATATAAAATACAAATGGTATAGAGAGAAATTGTCCTACAATTCCTAAAATACCTACAACCTAAAACTTCTTAAGTGGGAATATTGAAGACTCATGTTAAAAGGAACCACCAGCTTTCATATGTTCTCATGTTCTCAGCAAGGAACTTAAGCATTAGCTTTTTACGTGGCACATATTGCACTTATATTTCTCCAACACTTTGTTTTTGAAATTGAACAGTGAACACAAATTGAACATGTTTCATTATTTATTTGAGACTAATTTTATGTATTAAAATAAGTGTTCATTCAGTATTGTTGTAATTGTCGTTGTTTTATATATATATATATATATATATATTATATATTAATATATATATATATATATATTTTTTTAGATAGATTTTATATATAGATCGCCGCTTAATCGGTATTGGCTTTCTTTGGTCCTTTAACAATCGGTATCTGCATTGACAAATCGTTATCGGTCGACCTCTAGTTGAAAATTGGGAAAAGTAAGCTACCGGAGACAGCTCTCATCTGGATATACTTGCCGAACCGGGAATAGAATAGATTTTATTTTAATTGTTGAGGTTTACCATCAGCAATAGTTTTTGTAGTTTTGCTTTAAACAATCTGTATGGTCATTTTATATATAAAAATGGTAATGTTTGATCATTTCATAACGAGGGGGGGGGGGGGCAAAAAACAGGCTCCATTGCCCCACCCCCTCAGATTTGATAGTGGTAATGGGGTTGTAGATGCCTAGTCTCCCTTACTGCTCAGCTCAGGTGCCTACATAGTACACCATAGACATGCATCCTTTACACACACACACACACACACACACACACACACACACACACACACACACACACACACACACACACACACACACATAAATCAACTCAGACAGATACAGCTCAGGGAGGCCCAGCTTATGAATTCCATCGACAGATTTTAGTTTAGAATGAAAAATAAATGTGTTTTATACAACAAATGTTAGTATATCGCATTGAACTGAATTGCATTGATTCATTCTCCAATCGAACTGAATCGTTTCAAACTAAAACGTATCATTCCTGTATGGGAGAGATGCACATCCCTACTATTTGCATGTGGTGCTGTGCAGGCCCACACTGGCTGGGGTTCCTGGGAATGAAATTCCTGGCATTGCTTTGAGTTAGTCTAGCATGCAGGAACCAGGGCCTTCTCTCCACCACGCCCACCTGCCTGTGATGGGCAGCTCCAGCCCGGATTCCTTCTGCTCTCTTGTCCCCCTTTCTCTAAACCCTTAGCCCCTTCTCACATGTTTTGCACAGACCTGACAGGTCCTGGACAGGTGAAAGCAATATGGTGCTATTGAAGATCTAGGTTGCAGATTAGGAGATCTGTCTGGTCCCTTCAGTTCTGCTAAGACTCTTGAGAAAAGGACTATGGGCAAGGGTTGGGGACCGGAATTGAGCTGAGATTGAGGGAGAAGCACCTGGGTACACCGGCTTGGTTGTCATCGGCAACCTCTGGGACAAGAGTGACACAGGATCATGTCATGTGGGGCTTGGGCTCACAAGGCCACCTTGCACATCTGAAGTCAATTCACTTGAGCCTGAATTATCAACCTTCCGTGGCCTCCAATTGCTCTTAAATACAAGTAAAACTAAATGCATGCTCTTCAACCGATCGCTACCCGCACCTGCCCGCCTGTCCAACATCACTACTCTGGACGGCTCTGACTTAGAATACGTGGACAACTACAAATACTTAGGTGTCTAGTTAGACTGTAAACTCTCCTTCCAGACCCATATCAAATATCTCCAATCCAAAGTTAAATCTAGAATTGGCTTCCTATTTTGCAACAAAGCATCCTTCACTCATGCTGCCAAACATACCCTTGTAAAACTGACCATCCTACCAATCCTCGACTTTGGCAATGTCATTTACAAAATAGCCTCATACCCTACTCAACAAATTGGATGCAGTCTATCACAGTGCAATCAGTTTTGTCACCAAAGCCCCATATACTACCCACCATTGCGACCTGTACGCTCTCGTTGGCTGGCCCTCGCTTCATACTCGTCGCCAAACCCACTGGCTCCATGTCATCTACAAGACCCTGCTAGGTAAAGTCCCACCTTATCTCAGCTCGCTGGTCACCATAGCATCTCCCACCTGTAGCACACGCTCCAGCAGGTATATCTCTCTAGTCACTCCCAAAACCAATTCTTTCTTTGGCCTCCTCTCCTTCCAGTTCTCTGCTGCCAATGACTGGAACAAACTACAAAAAGCACTGAAACTGGAAACACTTATCTCCCTCACTAGCTTTAAGCACCAACTGTCAGAGCAGCTCACAGATTACTGCACCTGTACATAGCCCACCTATATTTTAGCCCAAACAACTACCTCTTTCCCTACTGTATTTTATTTATTTATTTTGCTCCCCATTATTTTTATTTCTACTTTGCACATTCTTCCATTGCAAATCTACCATTCCAGTGTTTTACTTGCTATATTGTATTTACTTTGCCACCGTGGCCTTTTTTTGCCTTTACCTTCCTTATCTCACCTCATTTGCTCACATCGTATATAGACTTGTTTATACTGTATTATTGACTGTATGTTTGTTTTACTCCATGTGTAACTCTGTGTCGTTGTATGTGTCGAACTGCTTTGCTTTATCCTGGCCAGGTCGCAATTGTAAATGAGAACTTGTTCTCAACTTGCCTACCTGGTTAAATAAAGGTGATTTTTTTATTTATTTTTTATAAATAAATCAACAAACTTGATTCACATGATCAGCAGCTTACTCTGGATATGAGACTCCCATACTACCTTCAAGAACCACACTCAGTCCTCTCATAACTTGGGGTTGGAGAGTGACCTTGGATTTGCAACCAAGGGTTCAATTATACTCTTTACTTGACATTATCTATCAGAGGACCACACTGCTCTACTACACATGTCTGGATGTGAGGACACAGAAAGGCTGGAAGAACCTTTTTAAAACATACAATACATTTTGAGTTGAAGTCCACCGTAGACATTGTTTCTGTGGGGGAGCATTGATTCAGTTGGAATAATGAGCCTTTCTTCCAGTTTTTCTGGGAGCTTCCCATAAACCTATCCTCCATATATATTATCTTGTGTGTGTCCAGATTTGATTTCCAACTAATTTATTGAGATTGTTATTATTACCCTGTTACAATGGGTTTTAATAGTTTCACTTTCTAGTTTATTTCTCATTTGCCTTACAAGGAGGCAGAACAAAGGAAGAAGACTAAAACGGTCTAAAGAATTGCAGCATGCAATGTATTCCAGCATACAGGTCCTCTGACAAGAAAGCTCTGCTTGTAATCTCCCTGTTTTTTTCCCTATCGGCAATCATGATGTGGCCTAACATGAGCCTTGTCAGGCTAGGCTACATCTTTTACATTATCTCAGGACCTCCTGTTAGACCTTGATCTTTCCCCACTCAAAACACACTTCTGAATGCACCTACGTGTATGCCCACGACAGATGAATACCTCTGCATTCCGACGTGAGGTACGTGTGTGTCAGTGGTCGTTGCAGTGTAAGATGAGGGAGGATGATCTTTGTTTATGAGCATTGTCTTCTTTCTATTACAGCATATTGGATGACTCATTCATGTTACATTGAGCTGGGTGAATGGAACATCAATAGTTTTAGGCTAATACCCAAATTTTACAACCTAGCCTCTGAATGAAAGTTTACAACGTAGGTGCACCGGTAGAGAGAATTTTGAGTAATCAAGGTCGACAGTGACGCATTCAGTACTACCTTACACACTTGCCTGCATGTAGCTGATCTAGGGTATAATCATTAGTCCAACAGCTACAAATTAGTTTCTATTATCCCGGTTCTGTTTTCTTCTGTTTTTAAGAAATGTTTTTCAACAGAATCGGCGGAAAGAATACACCCCTGATCACACGCAGACAGTTCACTTTCATAGCAGCCACATAAAAACAGCATGATCACTTTCATAGCAGCCACATAAAAACAGCATGCTCGTTGTGTATATTAATTCCTTCTCGCAACTATCTACGCGCTTTCCTCCTATCGCCGTTCCCGTCGATTGTGGACTTCAGTGCACAACACATCAGCTGTCTGACCAGGCAAAATAATCTTTCCAAGCCAAACCTTCATATCATGACCGCTGGCCGCTATACACAGCCTACATCGATGTCCCGTCATAGTCAATATAGCTACTAGAACTAACGTGTTAGTAAACCGGCTGCAATAACGTAGTACAGTGTACGGTCAGAAAGCAGTTTAGCATTTACAGCAGTGGGACCCGGTGGCAATAAATTAATAAAACCAAAAGCTTACCTTGACTTGGAAGAGTTCCAGTGTTGGATAGCCAACAAGCGAACATGGCATCCCTCTCTGTTTAAGAAGGCTAAACTAGCAAGCTGCGTTCGATAGCTAAGTGAAAGTAAAAAAAACATACAACCATATATCTCACTCTCGCTTCTCCTTAATTTTGGAAGAAAACTGTCTTTCTCACTCTGAGTCAACTACTCACCACATTTTATGCAGTGCTAGCTAGCAGTAGCTTATGCTTTCAGTACTAGAGTCATTCTCTGATTCTTTCTTTGGGTGGACAACCATGTCAGTTCATGCTGCAAGAGCTCTGATGGGTTGGAGGACGGCCTCAGGAAGTTGTCATAATTACTGTGTAAGTTACTGTACTGAAGTCAGTGTACCCAGAGGAGGACAAACGCTAGCTGTCCTCCGGCGACACCGTGGTGCTACCCTACAGAGTGCTGCTGAGGCTACTGTAGACCTTCATTGCAAAACAGTGTGTTTTAATCAATTGTTTGGTGACGTGAATATACACTGCTCAAAAAAATACAGGGAACACTTAAACAACACAATGTAACTCCAAGTCAATCACACTTCTGTGAAATCAAACTGTCCACTTAGGAAGCAACACTGATTGATAATAAATTTCACATGCTGTTGTGCAAATGGAATAGGCAACAGGTGAAAATTATAGGCAATTAGCAAGACACCCCCAATAAAGGAGTGGTTCTGCAGGTGATAACCACAGACCACTTCTCAGTTCCTATGCTTCCTGGCTGATGTTTTGGTCACTTTTGAACGCTGGCGGTGCTTTCACTCTAGTGGTAGCATGAGACGGAGTCTACAACCCACACAAGTGGCTCAGGTAGTGCAGCTCATCCAGGATGGCACATCAATGCGAGCTGTGGCAAGAAGGTTTGCTGTGTCTGTCAGCGTAGTGTCCAGAGCATGGAGGCGCTACCAGGAGACAGGCCAGTACATCAGGAGACGTGGAGGAGGCCGTAGGAGGGCAACAACCCGACAGCAGGACCGCTACCTTCGCCTTTGTGCAAGGAGGAGCACTGCCAGAGCCCTGCAAAATGACCTCCAGCAGGCCACAAATGTGCATGTGTCTGCTCAAACGGTCAGAAACAGACTCCATGAGGGTGGTATGAGGGCCCGACGTCCACAGGTAGGGGTTGAGCTTACAGCCCAACGCCGTGCAGGACGTTTGGCATTGGCCAGAGAACCCCAAGATTGGCAAATTCACCACTGGTGCCCATGAAAGCAGGTTCACACTGAGCACATGTTACAGACGTGACAGTCTGGAGACGCCGTGGAGAATGTTCTGCTGCCTGCAACATCCTCCAGCATGACGGTTTGGTGGTGGGTCAGTCATGGTGTGGGGTGGCATTTCTTTGGGGGGGCCGCACAGCCCTCCATGTGCTCGCCAGAGGTAGCCTGACTGCCATTAGGTACCGAGATGAGATCCTCAGACCCCTTGTGAGACCATATATGCTGGTGCGGTTGGCCCTGGGTTCCTCCTAATGCAAGACAATGCTAGACCTCATGTGGCTGGAGTGTGTCAGCAGTTCCTGCAAGAGGAAGGCATTGATGCTATGGACTGGCCCGCCCGTTCCCCAGACCTGAATCCATTTGAGCATATCTGGGACATCATGTCTCGCTCCATCCACCAACTCCACATTGCACCACAGACTGTCCAGGAGTTGGCGGATGCTTTAGTCCAGGTCTGGGAGGAGATCCCTCAGGAGACCATCCGCCACCTCATCAGGAGCATGCCCAGGCGTTGTAGGGAGGTCATACAGGCACGTGGAGGCCACACACACTACTGAGCCTCGTTTTGACTTGTTTTAAGTGCATTACATCAAAGTTGGATCAGCCTCTAGTGTGGTTTTCCACTAATTTTGAGTGTAACTCCAAATCCAGACCTCCATGGGTTGATAAATTTGATTTCCATGGATCATTTTTGTGTGATTTTGTTGTCAGCACATTCCACTATGTAAAAAAAAAAGTATTTAATAAGAATACTTAATTCATTCAGATCTAGGATGTGTTATTTTAGCAGTGTATTTATAGTTTTAACTTTAAAAGATAACTTTTTTATGTTTCACCATTTCTATTAAATTCACTGAGGAGGATGGTAATCCTCTTCCTCTGAGTAGCCTCCACTGTGTGTGTGTGTGTAATGGAGGCATGTTGATCTTTTACATTCAGGCTTTTATCACTGCCACCTCTTTTATCCCTCTCTCTTACTCCATCCTCAGTACCTCAGCCCACTCTGTCTCAAACTCCCTTTCTCGCTTACTCTCTCCCATTTAACTCTCCGTCCCTTTCTGCCTCTGAAGTGCTGCCAAGTTGAGTCGAGACCATGCCCCCTCTAAGAGGAGGGAAGTAGAGACGCTCAGAACTTGCTTAGTCATGCTCTGATAGGATGCCTTGGCTAGCGATGCGAACTGACAAGACAGTGTCAGTGCTGTGTTCTCGTCATGCTGTTGTCGCTGGGCTCAGTCAGTTACCAGTGACAGCTTTAGAGGCAGTAGTCCCACTCCACGGGCTTCAACCCGCAAACGTATGCTTATTCCAACCTATGCTAAAGTAGCCTAATTGTATACTTTTTCCCTAATGTATTTGACCCATTACCAGCCATAGTGAAGATTGAAGTCTTGTACCAACTCAATGGTGGATGATGGTTTGGAGATGTAGGACCAAACGGTAGTAATGTGAGCAATGTGTCTTTATGGTTATGTTCTTAGCGACTGCGATAAACCTTCGTCACTGGTCATCTCTTTTTCTAGCCATGTTTGTCACTGTTTGAGTGACTGCATGAAGTGGGCACAAGTTCGGCAGTAAGTCAACACAAAATTAGTTTGGGCAAATGAGCACTTAAATAGCAATTTCCTGCTTGAAAAATATGAATTTACTTGGAAAATGGCTTTCATCAATATTCATGTAGCCTATGTCAAGTGTTTGATTTTAAAGCCAACCATGGGCTGTGTTTAAGGAGTTTGGGTCTATGTTATTATGGGCGTGTTCTGCAAGAACTCCTCATGTAGGTCTTTCTATACATTAACTCGTGACTGTTGTGATTGAGTGCACTTGACTGGAATGCAGATAGGCCTATCCAGAGTAAGACTGTATTTGAGTAGGCAAGATGCTGGTGAACACGGCACTCAGAATTTGCATCAGTTAGGCCTAATACTAGTCGGCTGAATTGCTATTTGCAAATGCATATCTTGAGTGCAGCTCTAAAGGGGAGCCACACTACAAGCCTATTTGTCTTTTTTGTTCTTAACATTATATTCGACCGCATGCTATCCAACCAAAAGTATCTCGGAGAGTGTGAAGTCTAGCCTACTTTCAGCAAAATGTTGACGATTGTATTCTGTCTGTTTTTGAGTGGTCCAAATGAGAAATCTAACTTTTTTTCATATTTTTTTTCTTCCCACAAAGGGTATTTTCACACACTGTCCTTTTTTTAACATGAACTCCGGGGAAAAAATAAGGAAAATAACTCTGTTCTCTTTGAATTTACACTGCCCTCGCCTTTGATTGAGGACTCAAACTCTTTTGCCAGTTCACTTCACCTATTTTGTATTCCCAGTCCTCTTTGTATTCACATTTGCTATGTTTAGAAAGGATCCAAGAGCTTTTTCCAGCATTCCCTCAATGCACTCTGGGATTTTACAAAGTGCAGGACAAGCCATTCCATCTGAATTTATCGGACAGCTAGATTGGGAAGCTTAGAGATTCAGACACATTTTCGGAATGTTCAGGTCAGCAGAACTTTGACCATTGACCTCTATGGTACATAGCAGCAGTGGTGGAAAAAGTACTCAATTGTCATACTTGAGTAAAAGTAAAAAAAACACTCAAGTAAAAGTCAGTGACCCAGTAAAATACTACTTGAGTAATTAAAAAAAATATATATATACGTAAGTATCAAAAGTAAATGTAATTGTTAAAATGTACTTAAGTGTTAAAAATAAAAGTATGAATAATTTCAAATTCCTTATAAAGCAACCCAGACGGCACCATTTAAAAAAATCAATTTTTTGTTTACTTACGGACAGCCAGGAGCACACTTCAACATCCATAATTTACAAACAAAGCATGTGTGTTTAGTGAGTCCGCAAGATCAGAGACAGTAGGGAGGTAGATGTTTTTGAGATCTGAAAGTCATATTCCTATTAACTTCCAGTGAAGTGAGTGCGACTTTGTCATAGTGCTGCGTCATCTCTGTCGGATTCTGCCTGCTTGAACACCAATAACTCCGATACACATTAAATCCCCCAAGGGTATCGGTAGAACATCACTCAGAGATGCACCAAAACAGTATAACATTCAAAAATCGGTGAACCTTTCCTTTAAGCATTTTACACTAATAGCTACATACATTTTGAAAGCTAATAGATTACAATTGTCTAATATTTTAACAAAATACAATCAGAAGATACTATTTACATGTCAATATTATTGGTAACAGAATAAATAGCAGAATAATAACTGCAGATTAAATAATACTGTTATTGAAAATTGCTTTAATTTATTTTGTACTCCATGTTATGATTTTCACCATATGTTGCCTTCTCACACTATTCAAACCCCACAATCGAATAAACAGTGTATGAAGCTATCTTAGCCTATAGATCACATATTGCAAACAAATACCAGTTACTAGAACCATTCAACGCTGGTCTGACCAATCGGAATTCATGCTTCAAGATTGTTTTGATCACCCGGACTGGGATATGTTCCGGTCAGCCTCAGAGAACAACATCGATCTATATGCTGACTCAGTGAGTGAGTTTATAAGGAAGTGCATTGGAGATGTTGTTCCCACTGTTACTATTAAAACCTACCCTAACTAGAAACCGTGGATGGATGGTGGCTTTCGCAAAACTGAAAATGCGAACCACCTCATGTAACCATGGAAAGAGATCTGGGAATATGGCTGAATATAAACGGTGTATTTATTCCCTCTGCAAGGCAATCAAACAAGCGACATGCCAGTAAAGGGACAAAGTGGAGTCGCAATTCAACAGCTCAGACACGAGACATATGTTGCAGGGTCTACAGAAAATTACAGAATACAAAAAGAGAACCAGCCAAGTCAAGGACACCGTCACTTTTCCAGACAAACTAAACACCTTCTCTGCCCGCTTTGAGGATAATACTTTGCCACGCCCCCCTCCCCCCACATGGCCCGACGTGAGTAAAACATTTTAAACGTTTCAACCCTCGCAAGGCTGCTGGCCCAGACAGCATCCCTAGCTACGTTCTCAGAGCATGCGCAGAGATTATCAGAGATTATCGTGGATTTCACGAAACAGCAGAGGGAGAACTCCACATCGAAGGTGGAAAGCTTCACATTCCTTGGCGTACACCACAGACAAACTGAAATGGTCCACCCACACAGACAGTGTGGTGAAGATGGCGCAACAGCACCTCTTCAACCTCAGGAAGCTGAAGAAATGTGGCTTGTCACCCAAAACCCTGACAAACTTTTTTTTACAGATGCACAATCGAGAGCACCCTTTCGGGCTGTATCACAGCCTGGTACGGCAACTGCACTACCCGCAACCACAGGGCTCTCCAGGGGGTGGTGTGGTCTGCACAACGTATCACCGGGGGCAAACTACCTGCCCTCCATGATACCTACAGCACCTGATGTCACAGGAAAGCCAAAAAGATCATCAAGGACAACAACCACCCGAGCCACTGCCTGTTCACACCGCTACCATCCAGAAGGCGAGGTCAGTACATGTGCATCAAAGCTGAGACCGAGAGACTGAACAACAGCTTCTATCTCAAGGCCGTCAGACTGCTAAACAGCAATCACTAACTCAGAGAGGCTGCTGCCTACATTGAGACTCAATCACTGGCCACTTTAATAAATGGATCATAAGTCACTTTACACAATGACACTTTTAAATAATGCCAATTTAATCATGTTTAAATATCTTACATTACTTATCGAATGTATATACTGTATTTTATACCATCTATTGCACCTTGCCTATGCCGCTCGGCCATCGCTCATCCATATATTTTTTTGTACATATTCTCATTCATCCCTTTTTAGATTTGTGTGTATTCGGTAGTTGTTGGGGTATTGTTAGATGTTACTGCACTGTCGGAACTAGAAGCACAAGCATTTCGCTACACTCACATTATCATCTGTTAACCATGTGTATGTTACCAATAAAATTTATTTGATTTAATCTCAATCAAACCTCCACACATTTTGGAATTTCTGTGCATCCTTAACAATCGCTAATCAGTTTCCAAACATGCACTTAGTTTTTTTTTTTATGTGAACCTGCACATCTTCTGTAACACTTGACTTTACTCCCTGTGCCATAACACGTTATGACATGGTTTTGACCGTGTCATCTCATAACAGCTGACATAACTTTGTCATAATATGGTCATAACACTGTCATGACCCATATATTTACACCTGTTGTGACATATATTGCGTTATTTTATGGCTTTTTATAACACCTACTTAAGTGTCAAAACTCAATTTTATCCAAATAAGGTTTTTTTTCCTCTGTGAAGAAGTTTCCTTTCCACTCCTATGTAGGTGTCATAACAGCCATAAAATAACACAATGTGTTATGTCAGCTGTTACGCCATGACATGGTTATGACTGTGTAACAACGTGTTATGACGCTGGGTGTCAAGTAAAGTGTTACCTCATCTTCTCTCTTTTGTGGCACCAATGTGAGGGCTTATGGCAGGGGAAACACTGTTGCAGTAGTCGTGTGTGTGTGGTGCGGAAATTCAAGCAAACCGAATTCGGATCACCTCTCACAATGGTCTCAATTTGGTTTGCTTTTGGGGCTCTTTTAAGGGGTCTGAGTTCTTTTGGGGTGTTCATACTGTACAAAAAAATTAAGCGAACTGCACTAAGTTCACACACATTGACTGAAAAGGGACTAAGTGTGAAAACACTCAAACTATACTACACTAGAAAATGTCTTTCCAGATGCTACTCAAGGTTTTTAACAGTTTGATTGTTTAAAAAAAAACATAGACGTCACTTCAACGTCTAGTTTAGATTGACATTTTATTGAGTTGTCAACTAATGTGTAATCAACAAACATTTGAACTGTCATTGGATTTCGGTTCAAAATTGGGTGAAAAAATTACAAAAAAATTACAGCATGATGACTTTTTGCAAATTCAATCAGTTTTCCACGTTGATTCTATTCCATGGAAACACCATTGAGTCAACCAGTTTGGGCCCAGCGGCAATCTATACTGAACTAGTAGCCTATCCTCATCTCTCTTAGTTTCTGTGTAAAGGTGCTGAGCCAGATGCACCCCAAGCTTTTTAACAGTTTATAAAAAATATATATGATAATCAACTCAACCTATACTGAACTTATACATGTTTACCACATTCTACCAATCCAACCTTTTTTAACAGTTGATTTTTATTTATTTATTGACTCATACTGAACTAATGCACATCTCTGTCTCTGTGAAGGTGCTGAGCCAGGTGCATCCCAAGCTGTCGTCCCAGGAGGATGCGCTGCAGTACATCGAGGAGCTGATCTTGCTGCTGCTCAGCATGCTCTGCCAGGCACAGCCACGCAGCGTGCAGGACGTGGAGGTGAAGATCTGTCAATAGCGCAACAGACCGAAAACCTTGTTGACCCCTTTTTTACAGAGTTTAAACAGAGGGGGGTTTGTACACTTCCAAAGCAATAAAGGGAGCTTTGGACAAAAAGGTCCAATACATAGAGAAGAAGGGAATGTGTACGTGTTGTTTTGCCTTCCAATGTGATATTTTACTAAAGCTTAGGCCCAGGTGATAAAATCACAACATTTCAATCACAATTAAGTTGAATCGTTCTGATTGTGTTGTCTAAGCTGTATTAAAAGATCCCGTTTGGGAGCAGAAAAAGAGTGAGCAGACCTTCCCTTTCAGAATCCCTCAGGGCATCAACAACAGATGTGGCGAGGTAGAAGTTAAAATCACAGGTCTAGGATCAGACGACTGTTCCCCTGATCCTCTCACTTTAACCTATGGTCTAGGAAATAAACTGACCCTTGACCAGTGGTTCGGTGCTACTTCTACTTAAAGGGGCAATCAGCAGTTGCTGCACTGAACAAAAATATAAACGCAACATGTAAAGTGTTAGTCGCATGTTTCATGAGCTGAAATAAAAGATCCCAGACATCTTCCATACAAACAAAAAGCATATTTCTCTCATTCTGTGCACAAATTTGTTTTACATCCCTGTTAGTGAGCATTTCTCCTTTGTCAAGATACTCCATCCACCTGACAGGTGAGGCATATCAAGAAGCTAAACAGCATGATCATTACACAGGTTCACCTTGTGCTGGGGACAATAAAAGACCACTCTAAAATGTGCAATTTTGTCACACAATACAATTCCATAGATGTTTTGAGGTAGTGTACAATTGGCATTCTAACTGCAGGAATGTCCACCAGAGCTGTTGCCAGAGAATTGAATGTTAATTTCTCTACCATAAGCCATGTCATTTTAGAGTATTTGGCAATACGTCCAACCGGCCTCAGAACCGCAGACCACGTGTAACCACTCCAGCCCAGGACCTACACATCTGGCTTCTTCACCTCCGGGATGGTCTGAAACCAGCCACCCGCACAGCTGATGAAACTTTGGGTTTGCACAACCTAGAGTATTTCTGCACAAACTGTCAGAAACCATCTCAGGGATGCTCATCTGCGTGGTGGCCATCTTCACCAGGGTCTTGACCTGACTGCAGTTTGGTGTCGTAACCAACTTTAGTGGGCAAATGTTCACCTTCAATGGCCGCTGGCATGCCAGAGAAGTGTGCAATTCATGGATGAACACCAGTTTCAACTGTATCAGGCAGATGGCAGACAGCCTCTGTGGCGTTGCGTAGGCAAGTGGTTTACTAATGTCAACGTTGTGAACCTAGTGCCCCATGGTGGGGTCATGGTATGGGCTTGCATAAGCTACGGACAATGAACCCAATTGCATTTTATCTATAGCAAATTGAATGCACAGATACTGTGATGAGATTGTTAAATTGTCCATTGTTAAATCAAATTCAATTTTTCACATGCGCTGAATACAATTTATTGTGAAATTCTTACATTTACATTACATTTACATTTAAGTCATTTAGCAGACGCTCTTATCCAGAGCGACTTACAAGCCTAAAATCAACAATGCAGTTCAAGAAATAGAGTTAAGAAAAAAAGTGACACAATAAAATAACAATAACAAGGCTATATACAGGGGGTAACGGTACCAAGTCAATGTGCAGGGCTACAGGTTAGTCGAGGTAATTTGTACATGTAGGTAGGGGTAAAGTGAAAAGTCTGCATGGCCATTTGATTAGCTGTTCAGCAGTCTTATGCCTTGGGGGTAGAAGCTGTTAAGGAGCCTTTTGGACCTAGACTTGGTGCGTCGGTACCACTTGCTGTGCAGTAGCAGAGTGACCGGTCAGGATACTCTCGATGGCGCAATTGTAGAACTTTTGTGTCGTCTGCAAACTTACTGATGGTGCTTGGCCACGCAGTTGTGGGTGAACAGGGAGTGCAGGAAGGGACAAATGTGGTAAGGGTAGGGGACTAAAGTGGTAAAGGTAGCCCTTGAGGGGCCCTGTGTTGAGGATCAGCGTGGCAGATGTGTTGTTGCCTACCCTTAACACCTGGGGGCGGCCCATCGAGGATCCAGTTACAGTCGGTGTTTTGTCCCAGGGTCCTTAGTTTAGTTTAGCTGAGCTTTTGTGTGCACTGTGGTATTGAACACGGGAGTTGTAGTCAATGAACAGCATTCTCACATAGGTGTTCCTTTTGTCCAGGTGGGAAAGGGCAGTGTGGAGTGCTTTCAATATGATAATCCACGGCACCTTGTTGTAAGGATCTGAACACAATTTCTGGAAGCTGAACATGTCCCAGTTCTTCCATGGCCTGAATACAAGACATGTCACCCATTGAGCATGTTTGGGATGCTCTGGATCAACGTGTACGACAGTGTGTTCCAGTTCCTGCCAATATCCAGCAACTTCGCACATCCATTGCAGAGGATTGGGACATCATTCCACAGGCCACAATCAGCAGCCTAATAAACTCTATGCGAAGGAGATGTCGCGCTGCATGACACAAATGGTGGTCACATTAGATACTAACTGGTTTTCTGATCCATGCCCCTACCTTTTTTTTTTTTAAGGCATCTTTGACCAACATGCATATCAGTCATGTGAACTCTATAGATTAGGGCCTAATTCACTTATTTCAATTGGCTGATTTCCTTTTACTAACTGTGACTCAGTAAAATCTTTGAAATTGTCGAATGTTGCGTTTTTATATTTTTGTTCAGTATACATACATTTTTGGACTTATACATTTTTGAAGAATAACTTATAAATGCCTCATGAGCTTACTTCAACTGTCATACCCTATCAGAACCCAAAATATAAGCTTTTTACTCCAATGTTTGTAAACAAGCACTATATAGCCTCACAACATGGTTAAAACTATAATTTTGATATAATGTATGGCCAGTCCTTGCATCCATACCTCTGTCTATGAATTTGAGTGGTTACATTTCTCTTGCCCCATCCCTCAGCTTTTTACCAAACCGGGGCAGGCAGTCTGCTTTGTTATTGTTTCAACTGCTGATTGCCGCTTTAATGTGGCTCACAGCTTATCATAGCATTTAGCTTAATTTTATTCGGTAGCAGACACACTTTTTATTGACAGCTGGTTAAGTCACGGTTTCAATAAAAGAGGATGTTGATTTATGTCCCCAAACAAAAGGGAAATGATAAATGTTTGAAGTTTAATTTCTTTTAAGGTCAGATCATGGTGTTCTTTAGACGGTTTGTTTTGCACTGAGATATAACTCAGTTTTTGTCAATTTGTATTCTTATGAATACAATCCATTTACCCAAAGTGAAAGGTAGAAAAGTGAAGCTATTTGCAGACATGTATTTTGACATGTATCTATTTGCAGACATGTACCCTCCTATTGCTTTGACAATCATTTGAACAGAACAGTCTCATATTTTGAATACGATTACCTTTTTAGTTCTTGTTTGGTTTTATGTCATTGAACAGAATGTTTTCTTGCGCATCATCACACTTATGGCTACTACTATTGTGTTGATTTTTTGCAATGATAACTGACATGAGTTAATGCAGAAAACATCTGAAATCTTTCTTTGTTCAGTCCATGTTTTAGTGGACCAACATGTTTTCACCTCTTGTTTTTGTTTTGTCCACCTTGACTCATTTTTGCGAGCAGACGGATCACGTGAAATCCACAGGTGCTTTTTAGGGTCCATGGTCCTAGCCATCAATATGTGCTCTCTTTTTACCATGTTTACTCCTCCCTTAGTTCTGTGCTCTCACTTTCTGTCGACCTCTCCCTGTGACCCAGTCTGTATGAACTTTAACCCTTGACCTGTGCCCCCTTTTAACCATTGACCTGCCAGGGTTGATGATTGACCACACTCATTTGTGCTTGTGTATATTGTAATTTGTGACCCATTGGATCCAACAGATTACGTGAAATTTGTATTGTTTGTTTACTATGTATGTACCCTACATAAGAACTACATAACACATTCATAAGGAGTTCCTTAACACCTTTGTAGGCACAACAGAAATGTTTGATTCCCTCCTAATATACAACAAACATTTTGTAAATGCCTAGGCCTCAAAGCCTATGCCAACTTGAAGTTGTTGACATAAGCACATGTTAATTGTTATGTAGTGCTTATGAAGATGTCCTCCTTTAACTGTGGATGTATTTTGTAGTTCTCACCCTTTTTTAAAGGGTTACAGTAACTCTTAGCCCAACACCCACGTCAAGGGAAGGACATCCTGGTAGTGCCTCTAGCGGAAGTGTGACTTGACATGTACATGTCATGTACCCGCCCTCCCATTGACATAACCTGTTAGATGTCCCTTATTAAGGGAAAAGTCCCTTGAGAAATGTCTGCAACAATAAAACAATGGTGTAAAGTGTCATAGGGCAGTTTGAAGGAGGAGGAGGCATGTTTACCCCCAGTGAACAAAGACGTTCACTGGGGGTAATGTTTGCTTTGCCTATGGATGCAGCGTCAATAGAGTACCAGGAAATATGTCATTAAAGTAAATAACAGATAAGTAAGGCCCTCTGCAGCCCAAATGGCACCCTATTCCCTATGTATTCCACTACATTTAGAAAGGGCCCATAGGGCTCTGGTCAAAAGTATTGCACTATTAAACTCGATCTCCCTCACTCCTTCCCTCCTTTCCTCCCCTCAGGAGCGAGTGCAGAAGAGTTTCCCTCACCCTATCGATAAATGGGCTATCGCTGATGCCCAGGCGGCCATTGAAAAGAGGAAGAGGAGGAATCCTTTGGCCTTGCCCGTGGATAAGATCCACCCGCTGCTCAAGGTAACCCATAATCCCAAATGTCTGGGTCATGTTCAGTAGGTCAAAGCAACTTGAAATGGAAAGCGAAAATGTACATTTCTTACTGGACTTTTAGCAGGATCTGTCATCGATTGCCCGCTGGCCAGTAAAAACATGTTGGGCCAATATCTTCTCAGCACATTTTGTCTTTCCAGTTTACCTTCTGTGTCTCAGTCTGCTATTAAAAACCATTGAAGGACTACATACTGAAAAAATATGCTATTTGTATTTGAGCAAATTTATTGGCCGTTCATTCAACCACGCTCCTCGCCAATCACAACTTCTTGAGCATGCGAGCAGTACATGAGTTGATGCCTTCACACGGCACACGAGCTGTCCAGAGGGGAAAAAAGCGCTCAACAATCTACTCACTCAGCTTATTTATTTTAGGGAAAGTAGTGAACATACTAGCGAAAATAATACATTTTCTATATTGCTAAATTATATTTGTTTTTTAATACAATATATGCCATAATGACCAAATGTAGCCTATTACTCGCTGAATACATACATACATACATACATACATACATACAAGCACTTAACCTAGGCCCTGCATGACCCTAATGCATTTACAAAGAAAAAGTGAACCTTGGACCCTGCTTTCAAGTAGTACATTGGTGTTTTGTGCCTACTGAACATGACCGTGGTGGCTAGACCAATCATAATGAAGTAACCTGTAAGGTCATGTCTTCAGCGCCCAGTAAATTAGTCAGGCTGTGAACCACTTTTAGGAAACAGGATGTATTCAGTGATGTACCGTGCCTTCAGAAAGTATTGACACCCCTTGACCTTTTCCCCAAAAATGTTTTGTTACAAGTTGGATTTAAAGGGATTTGTCATTTGTTGTCAAGGATCTACACAAAATAATGTGGTTCTTCCTTTAAAAGTTACGAGCTTATGCTGTGACTGTTTGTGGTAGATGCTGGTATTCTGTCATTGTACCGCACTATCACAAGGGGGAGTTAGAACGCTGATCTATCCGTAGTCTAAACTGTGGCAGTTAATGGAGGAGTTTTCAGTCAGTCTCTCCTCTGGCACTAGAGTCCTGCACCAGGCAACAAAAACCGTTGGTGGTCCTGCACCAGGCAACAAAAACCGTTGGTGGTTCTGCACCAGGCAACAAAAACTGTTGGTGGTTCTGCACCAGGCAACAAAAACTGTTGGTGGTCCTGCACCAGGCAACAAAAACTGTTGGTGGTCCTGCACCAGGCAACAAAAACTGTCGGTGTTCCTGCATCAGGCAACAAAAACTGTTGGTGGTCCTGGAGTTAAGAGAGAACTTGGGTAAATACAATGGGGGAATTTCACTTCAAGTGGATTGACGATTTTCAAAAAAAATAGGCACGGTAGTCTTTTGGGTTCTCCATCTAAAAACAGAAATAAATAATTCCAAAATAACAAACTGGATTTATTTACAAATTAGTAAGAATGTCTCACCCCATGTTCAAGAATGGCCTTTTCCCCTTTATTCAGATTACAAATGCTCATTTTTGAAATGAAATGCAATCATATCCAAAATATCCTCATTTTTAAACAAGCCTTGGAAAGTTGCAATTTCGGTCAAAATAAAAAATGGAAAAAAGTAATGAACTTGTCTGTCGGGCCCTGGATTAAAGGCCAAAATTGGTTAAAGATAATTGGGATACAAATATATACCTCCGTCTCTTGCGTATGTAATTTTCCTTTCATAATAATTCTTATTTACAAAGCGACTATTATTAACCCTGCATTATAATTAGATAAAGCCTCTTAGGGGAAATCTGGTCCGTGAGAGTATCTAACGAAAAATGCCCCTTATATATTAATTTAGAATCCAATCCTCTAAATGTAATTATTGGCAGAGAGTCAGGCCGCATTGGCGGAGTTGAAGAGGGCGAGGAACGAGATCGTTTCACAATCCATGCCAGGCAAACATGCAGTTGTTTATTTCAACTACATTTTAGTTGCAGCGAGTTCGATCGGGTTTAAATCAGGAGACCTACAAAATATTTGTAGATATACTGTAGGCCTACCGTAGGCGACATGAGTCTCACTAGTGTTGAGTAATGTCCTGTTAAAAGTGTTGTAGGTCTTTTTTTTAAACCTTTTTTTAACCTTTTTTTTACTTCATGAAGGTCTACTTACTCTGCTGGCATCTTGACCCAGTTTATGCCCTCATTTTCAATGCAAACCATAACGAATTACTATGGGAATAAATGGTAGAGGCAAGTTGAAGGGGGAAAAAGTAAGGAACTTCTGTCGGTCCTGGAGGCCTTTGGCTATTAGCAGGACAATGGACACAACGTGGTCCCAAAAATAACTCTCTCACCAGCTTTGATCTGGGCCTGCAGTAACCAAAGTTCTTCATTTGTCAGAAGAATTATTGGGTCAACTACAGAACAGTACAAAACAAGGGAACACACATGTTAATGTTCTGGGGAGGAAAAATGCATATATATAAAAAAAAAATATGTCTTGCAGAGCCTTTCCATAAGTACACTCAACTTTATTCAACTGTCTTCCTACTGTGATTAGAGCGATGTTGATTGCCTTTGCCGATCGCTCATCATCTTCAACCATCTGTGAGTCCACCAAATGCATTGTTTTCTCACCACATCTGGATGGAACCACACTGTCTGTGTGTGTGGACCATTTCAGATTGTCAGTGATGTGAACGCCGAGGAACTTGAAGCCTTCCACCTTCTCCACTGCGGTCCCATCGATAGTCATTTTGTTCAGTTACCTTTGCTTTCTTGGGTACAGGAAGAATGGTGGACATCTTGAGCATGTGGGAACAGCAGTCTGGGATATGGAGAGATTGAATATGTCCGTAAACACTCCATCCAGCTGGTCTGAGCATGCTCTGAGGATGCGGCCCTTGACTGAGCCGGGAGCCTTGTGAGGGTTAACATGCTTAAATATCTTACTCGCACCGGCCACGGAGAAGGAGAGCCCACAGTCTTTGGTAGTGGGCCGCGTCGGTGGCACTGTGCTATCCTCCGGAAGCAAGACGTCGGTGTCCGCGACGTGGCTGGATTTCCCCCTGTAGTCATTGACAGTCTGTAGACCCTCCCACATACATCTAGTGTCCGAGCCGTTGAATTTCGACTCCGCTTTGTCTCTTTATTAATGTTTTGCCTGTTTGATTGCCTTACGGGGGGAATAACTACACAGTTTGTATTCAACCATATTCCCAGTCACCTTGCCATGGTTAAATGCGATGATTCACGCTTTCAGTTTTCCGCAAATGCTGCCATCTATCCACGGTTTCTGGTTAGCGTAGGTTTTAATAGTCACAGTGGGTACAACATCGATGCATTTCCTGATGAACTCACTCACCGTATCAGTGTGTATTAATTTGTTATTTTTAGAGGCTACCCGAAACATATCCCAGTCCGCGTGATCAACCTTGAAGCATGGATTTCCGATTGGTCAGACAAGCGTTGAATAGTCCTTAGCATGGGTCCTTCCTGTTTGAGTTTATGCCATAGGAAGGGGTGATCAGATTTGCTGAAGGGAGGGCCTTGTAGACATCCCGGAATTTGGAGTAGCATTGATTGTTTTAGCAGCGCAAGTTCTACAGTCAATGTGTTGATAGACATTTTGCTGCGTTTTTCTCAGATTTGCTTTGTTAAAGTCTCCAGCTACAATAAATGCGGCCTCATATGTGGTTTCCAGTTTGCACAAAGTCCAGTGAAGTTCTTTGAGGGCAGCCGTGGTATCGGCTTGAAGGGGAATATACACGGCTGTGACTATAACCAAAGAGAATTCTCTTGGAAGGTAATACGGTCGGCATTTGATTGAGGTATTCTTGGCCGGGTGAAAAAAAGGTGTTGCGTTCCTGTACGTTAACACAATCACGCAATGAGTAATTAATCATGAACCATACACCCCTGCCCTTCTTCCCGGAGAGATATTTATTTCTGTCTGTGCGATGAACTGAGAACCCAACTGGCTGTATGGACTCAGACAGTATATCTCAAGAGTGCCATGTTTCCTTGAAATGGAGTATGTTACAATCCCTGATGTGTCTCTGGATGGAGACAGAACAATATACTCTGATGCGGTGGATGGTGTGCGCGCCTCCTGAGTCGGACTAGAAGTCCACTCTGAGTACTTATTTTCCGCCGATGGTGTTTTGGTTCTGCCTCTTGAATCAGTTCAATTGCCCTGGGGGGTATGAACAAAGGGTCCGATTGGGGAAAGTTGTATTCCTGGTCGTAATGCTGGTGAGTTACCACCGCTCTGATATCCAAAAGTTCTTTCCGGCTGTATTTAATAACACACATTTCCTGGGCTAATAATGTATGAAATAACACACAAAAACAAATACTGCAAAGTTCCCTAAGAGCTAGAAGCATGGCAGCCTCGGTAAATGTTCTAAAATCACTGTTGGCCTCATGGTGAAATCCCTGAGCGGTTTCCTTCTTCTCCGGCAACTGATTTAGGAAGGATACCTGTATCTTTGTAGTGGCTGTGTGTATTGATAACTGCACCATGCGAAAAGTGATATTCAATGTCTGCTTTATTTTTTACCCATCTACCAATTAGGTGCCCTTTGCGAACCATTGGAAAACCTTGCTGATCTTTGTGGTTTAATCTGTGCTTGAAATTCACTGCTTGACTGGGGAGGCCTTTCTAATTGTATGTGTGGGGCACAGAGATGGGGTAGTCATTTAAAAATCGCGTTAAACTTCTATTTTTGCACACAACGTATTATGTGACTTGTTAAGCACATTTTTACTCTTGAATTTATTTAGGCTTTGCCGTAAAATGTTAAATACTTATTGACCCAAGACATTTCAGCTTTTACTTTTTTATTCATTTGTAAACATTTCTCAAAACAATTCCACTTTGAAGTTATGGGGTATTGATCAGTGACACAAAATTATGGTGTGAATAGTTTCTGAAGTCACAGTAAAAAGTCCTGAATGTTGCAAGTAGGACTGTCTGTCATATATATTTATTAATTAATTTATTCTAGCTGTTCTACGCAGTATATCTGAAAGTGTTGTAATCCTCCTGCGCAGGGCCTGATTACTGATGTCTGTGTTCTACACTTCAGAAAGTAACAATGTTATGAAACAGAAAAAGGGTTGATTGGACTGCTTTTTTAAAGTGACTCAATAAACAAAATAGACATTTTGTGTTTTCCAAAATGTTTTCTGTTTCGGTTCTTATTGAACACAGCCCTGGTAAAGGTATTGGCCACTTTTCTCACAATACCTATACTGACCAATAGAGGGAGATGTTGAACTGTTGTGGAATTGGTCACTTATTGAAAATCCAGGATGAACCTGTGATGCTTAACAAAATGTCTTCCCCCATGCCAAATACTTTGAGATGATATTAAAGGGGCTATCTGCAGTTGAAACAAAGTTTTGGTAAAATGCTGTGGGATGGGTATGGAGAAATGTAGAATGTAGGTTTGCACACAGGCTAGAATGAATTGTGGCTGTAGAGTTCTCAAACCATGAAGTACAATTCCAAGGATATGCAAAGATCTACTTAATTTAGACCATGCTTCAAAGAATACAAAAGGTTAAAGTTGTGAAAGACCTAAACTTTTTGCACTTTTACATTTTTGTACACTTTCACCTATTGCCCCTTTAAATAAGGAATGATAGCGTTCTAAAATGTAAAGCCTAACTAACACCTAACCAGAGATGACCAAGCAACCTTTTAAAAACATGCCTCTTTTTGGATACAATATTCCACTTATTCTTTAGAATTTTTTTGCTATGAGCTCCTAGTGCTCTTTGTTTTAGAAATACACATATACATTCATGTGCAGCAACAACATAATTACTGTGGTTGACATCATTTTACGAACACATGTTATACAATTCTTAGCTAATTACCTTGTATAACCATCTCACATTAATAGTAATTAAGTAAAGTACCTATTGTGCCCAATTACTGTTCAATGATGTGTACCGGTAACTAAAACGCTTGACGGAATTCTTACCCTGCACATTCTGCATTCTGTGGCCCATTTAGGCCTACACCGTTTCCATTAGTTTGAAAGTACAGTGGTCGGATTGTACAGTAGTCAAACCCCACTGACCCTGCTTTTACCCATGATTCATTTTGCCATGATTCCTGTTCTTTATTCAGGAGGCACTAGGGTACAATGTCAACCACCACGTAGGTGTACGTGTTCATTGTGGACTAATTTTCCCCATAATTCCTCTCCCTTGTTCAGGAGGTACTAGGGTACAAGATTGACCACCAGGTGTCGGTGTACATTGTGGCAGTGTTGGAGTACATCTCAGCAGACATCCTGAAGCTGGCAGGGAACTACGTGAGGAACATCCGCCACTACGAGATCTCCCAGCAGGACATCACCGTGGCCATGTGTGCCGATAAGGTGAGAGTAACGCCTGTGTTGTGCATTGTATTGTAATGCATTATGAAGAGGGTCTTCAACATCAGCTACAATGACATCTCCCAGCAGGACATCACTGGTCATATATGACAAACTATTTATAGTTATACAAGTGTTGTTCTTCAAGATTCAATGACTGTACCAATCCCAGATTGTCCCTTTTTATGTTGCTATGAGTATGAAATTAGATTAGCTTGTAAATGCTATTGTTGCTGGCCTTAGTATGGGTGGTGGTGTGTGATGGTGAGAAGGCCCAGGAACCACACTGACTGGCCAATACTCCACTAAAGGAGTCCGTAGGGTCATTTGTGAACATAAGCTGATGAAGAATGCCAGCTGAATGAGAATGTGTGCTCGTGCTCGCGCTTCTAAGCTTTGGTCTCTCAGGATCTATTTCAATTCAGGAAGTCAACTGAAATTCCAATTTCACATTTTCTTTAAAGAAAATTACTGAAGAAAATTGGAATTGGAATTTCAGTTTACTCCCTGAATTGACTGAACTAAAATGAATTGACTCCAACCTGGTATCTATGCTGATGTCCCTCTGTGACTATTCAACGTATAATTATTTATTTTTATTTAACTAGGCAAGTCAGTTAAGAACAAATTCTTATTTACAATGACGGCCTACACCGGCCAAACCCGGACGATGCTGGGCCAATTGTGCGCCGCCCTATGGGTCTCCCAATCGCAGCCGGATATGATGCAGCCAGGATTCAAACCAGGGACTGTAGTGACGCCTCTTGCACTGAGATGCAGTGCAGTAGACCGCTGCGCCACCCGGGAGCAAAAAGTGGTCTAGAACACTCTTCTTGAGTAATTGGTAAGAAATATGTCTGGTCGTTTCTACTCTCCCCCCATCTCCAGGTTCTGATGGACATGTTCCACCAGGATGAGGAGGACATCAGCGGTTTCCCCCTGATGGACGAGGAGCCGTCCACCAGCGAGGAGCAGACCTACTACGACCTGGTCAAGACCTTCATGGCCGAGGTCAGACAGTACCTGCGCGACCTCAACCTCATCATCAAGGTGTTCCGCGAGCCCTTGGCCTCCGACGCCATACTCTTCTCCCACCATGTGAGTAGTGATGGAGGTAGACACACACACACACGTGTGCAGCGATGATCTTCCATCATGACTTTGTTTGACTCTACTTTGGTCTTTTTCCACTACTTTTTTCCCCTCTCTACCACCGCTCTCTCACTTCTCTACTGCCACCTTCCTGCATTACTGTTCTCCCCCTTCCACCTATCTCTCTATCACCCTCCCCCTCTTCCCACACGACTCGCTTTCTTTCTCTCTTCCCCCAACTCTCTCACGGCCTCCCTCCCCTTTCTTAATTCCCTGTCTCCCATCCTCTCTCTCGCTCTCTCTCCTCTCTCTACTACCCCCTGCAGGACGTGGAGAACATCTTCAGCCGTATCGTGGACATCCACGAGGTCACCCTTAAGCTGCTGGGCCTTATTGAAGACACGGTGGAGATGACAGATGAGGGGAGCCCACACCCGCTGGTTGGCAGCTGCTTTGAAGACCTGGCTGAGGTTGGTGTGTGTTTGTGTGGTGGTCGTGGGTGTGTGTTTCTGGGTGGGTGCGTGCGTTAGATCAGGGAGCTAACGCAAGTCTTCAGGTCCCAGGCAAGGTTACTTGCCATTCACAGACCCCCCTTACACCCTATGGTTGTGGCCAGTGTCAGCAGCACGACTGTTATAACGCATGACATTTGATACAGCTTTCTTTTTGATTCCAGGAGCTGGCCTTCGACCCCTACGAGACATATGCTCAAGACATCCTGCGGACTGGCTTCCACGATCACTTCCTCAACCAGTTGTCTAAACCGGGAGCTGCCTTCTACCTCCAGGTCAGAGACCACAGCCCCCAGCCTACTGACCACACTCCCAAGCCTGCTCATTACTCCCCCAGCCTACTGACCACTCCTTATCATAATCCCAAAAGTCAGGCTTGATTACTCCATTGTTGATGTTTTTGTTGTCATATGAGACATTGTAAACAACTGATGTATTCAAATTATGTTTTAAGAAAGTTATGAGTTGCGGTCCACGCCAGGAAGGCCCAGAAATATACTTTTTTTGAGAATCAAGATGAAAGTGGAAATGTTAAGCCCTTTTTAGACCTGTACATGCCTCATGGAAAGCTTTTGATTTGTGAACCGTACATGATACAGGCAGCGTCTTGGTGTCATTGTGCTCCAAAATATTAATTAGAATTAATGTGAACAGTTGTATTTCAGAATCTAGACATACTCCACATTTTAGAGCACACTATAAGGAGTATAATTGCATCAAGATGTTGGCATCATGTACAGTTCATGGATCATAAGGTCTTACAGGAGGCATGTATAGGTCTAAAAAGGGTGTAAAATATACACTTTAATCACGGTTTTAAAAAATTTAGATTTTTATTTTAAAGCACGTCAAACATTCCTCCCAATGCAGTTCGTGTGAGAATTGCCAGAACAATTTGAGATACTATAAATGTTATTGGCCCTTTCTGGGATGGATTTTCCCTAAAGTAAGAAATGTGTTTGTTTAGGAATTTCCCCCCCCCCCCCCCCCCCAGACCACTGTTTACCTTGATAAGATTTGACACTATTACCTGCCCAAGTTAACCCTCATCTCTCTCTGTCTCTGACTCCCCAGTCTATATGTGAAGGCTTTAAGGAAGCAGTCCAGTACGTCCTGCCCCGGTTGCTCCTCACACCGGTCTATCATTGTCTCCACTATTTCGAGATCTTAAAGGTAAGCATGTATGAGGATTCATAATGTGGTCCTCTGTAGCTCAATTGGTTGAGCATGGCACTTGCTGCATTGCCAGGATTGTGGGTTCGATTCCCAGGGCCATACGTAAAATGTATGCACTCTGGACTGGAAATCACTTTGGATGAAAGTCTGCTAAATGGCATATATTATAACATTTAATAATAATAGTGTATAAATATGTTGTGTCAGTATCTCCGAAGGTACTGTATATGGATCAGAAAGCCTTGGTTGGATGCAGGGGGCTGGTTTTTCTCCGACGATCCACCAGCCCACAGTTGATGTGGCCTGGTTTTTACAATGTTTTGATTGACAACAAAGGGGTCCCATCTAAGGGATGGGGCAGGAGAAATGTAACCACTCTCAAATTCATAGACAGATCTATGGATTCAAGGACTTGACATCCATGGGATCAACATGATCGTTTTAACCGAGGCATTTTTTAAATATTTTTAAAGAATGAATGGGTATATATCATTCATTTAAAAGTAAAAAAATGAATGTATCAATTGCAGATTGCCCCTTGGGAGGTTCCACACTCCTTCTTGTATTTAACTTATTCAGACAGGTTTGAAATCAGAGAAGGGAGAGTAGGTGGGAGGGACACAGAAGGAAGGGAGGATGCCGCGATTGGTCTCTGGTGGGTAGTCATGCATGTGTTTTAGAGCAGAAAGAGTTACCGCTGGACCACATGATCTGTACTAGCGTGGAATATCTGCCAAAAGTCACAAGGACAGGAACGATGTGCACCCTCCGAGAGAGCCTTAGTGCTGGGCTTCTTGTTCACACTTAGGCAAAGATTTGGCCCACACAGTCCTTATTCTCCCCTAAGCCTCTTTCCAGCAAGCCATGGAAGTGGCGGCTGCTCTGGAGAGGGCTAAATCGCAGAATTTCTTTTCTACCCCTAGCTTACTTACTGCGAGTCCAGGGTAAAGGGAAAGTGGGTGTGGAGAGGAGTCTCTTTCTGCCTTGTCCTCAGATGGCATAGCCAAAGGGACAGCCATAGGATGCAAACCCATGGGTTATGCAACTCCGTGGAAGGTTAGTTCCACTCCGCTGGCACATAGTAGAACACTCCTTCCACGTCGTTCATTATTTCCCATAGAACGCATAGTCCCTCATTGATTATCCTTTACATGTCATGCGTTTGCACAGGTATACAAGACTATAACAGACCATGGGGCTCCCCAGTGGCGCAGCGGTCTAAGGCACTGCATCTCAATGTAAGAGGCGTCACTACAGTCCCTGGTTTGAATCCAGGCTGCTCAACCACATCCGGCCGTGATTGGGAGCCCCATAGGGCGGCGCACAGTTGGCACAGCGTCGTCCAGGTTTGGCCGGGGGTAGGCTGTCATTGTAAATAAGAATTAGTTCTTAACTGACTTGCCTAGTTAAATAAATATATATATATATTAATATATAATAATAATATAGACACTGTTGCTACAGATGCAAGAGGTAGGGCTTTCTGTACTTTAACCACAGCATGCTAGCTACCTTATTAGTTTAGAGACTTGAAGAAAACTGCAAAGAAGATGACATAGATAAAAAACTGATGGTTACTTTAGGTCCGCTCACCTAAACACATTTGGCTACCAGAGCCATGTACTTATACATTGTATTCAGACACCATGACTTTTTACACATTGTTACGCTACAGCCTCATTCTAAAATTGATTAAATAGTTTTTTTCCCTCATCAATCTACACATAATACCCCATAACGACTATTCAGACCCTTTAGTCAGTACTTTGATGATGCACCTTTGTCAGCAATTACAACCATGAGTCTTCTTGTGTATGAGGCTACAAGCTTGGCAAACCTGTATTTGGGGAGTTTCTCCCATTCTTCTTTGCAGATCCTCTCCAGCTCTGTCAGGTTGGATAGGGAATGTCACTGCACAGCTATTTTCAGGTCTTTCCAGACCGGGTTCAAGTCGGGGCTCTGGCTGGGCCACTCAAGGACATTCAGAAATTTGTCCCGAAGCCACTCCTGTGTTGTCGTGGCTGCGGGCTCAGGGTCATTGTCCTGTTGGAAGGTGAAATTTCACCCCAGTCTGAGATCCTGAGCGCTCTGGAGCATGTTTTCATCAAGGATCTCACTCTGCTTTGCTCCATTCGTCTTTCCCTTGATCCTGACTAGTCTCACAGTCCCTGCCGCTGAACCCCACCATGCTTCACCTTAGTGGCCGTGCCAGGTTTCCGCTAGACATGGCGCTTGGCGTTCAGGCCAAATAATTCAATCTTGGTTTCATCAGACCAGCGAATCTTGTTTCTCATGGTCTGAGAGTTTTTAGGTGCCTTTTGGCAAAGTCCAAGCCTGGCTGTCATGTGCCTTTTTACTGAGGAGTGGCTTCCGTCTGGCCACTCTAACATAAAGGCCTGATTGGTGGAGTGCTGCAGAGATGGTTGTCCTTCTGGAATATTCTCCCATCTCCACAGAGGAACTCTGGAGCTTTGTCAGAGTGACCATCAGGTTCCTGGTCAGGCCCTTCTCCCCCGATTGCTCCGTTTGGCTGGGTGGCCAGCTCTAGGAAGAGTCTTGGTGGTTCCAAAATTCTTTCATTTAAGAATGGTGGAGGCCACTGTGTTCTTGGGGACCTTCAATGCTGCAGTAATTTTTGGGTACCCTTCCCCAGATCTGTGCCTCAACACAATCCTGTCTCGGACCTCTACGTACAATTCCTTCAACCTCATGGCTTGGTTTTTGCTCTGACATGCATTGTCAACTGTGGGACCTTATATAGACAGGTGTGTGCCTTTCCAAATTATGTCCGATCAATTGAATTTACCACAGGTTGACTCCAAGTTGTAGAAACATCTCAAGGATGATCAATGGAAAAAGGATACACCTGAGCTCAATTTCAAGTCTCATAGCAAAGGGTTTGAATAATAAGGTATTTCTGTTTTCACTTTTTTCACTTTGTCATTATGGGGTATTGTGTGTAGATTGATGATGGGGGGGGGGGGATAAGAATAAGGCTGTAAAAAAAAATCAAGGGGTCTGAAAAATAGTATGCCCTATAGTCGTGGCCCAAAGTTTTGAGAATGACACAAATATACATTTTCACAAAGTCTGCTGCCTCAGTTTGTATGATGGCAATTTGCATATACTCCAGAATGTTATGAAGAGTGATCAGATAAATTGCAATTAATTGAAAAGTCCCTCTTTGCCATGCAAATGAACTGAATCCCCCAAAAACATTTCCACTGCATTTCAGCCCTGCCACAAAAGGACCAGCTGACATCATGTCAATGATTATCTCGTTAACAAAGGTGTGAGTGTTGACGAGGACAAGGCTGGAGATCACTCTGTCATGCTGATTGAGTTTGAATAACAGACTGGAAGCTTCAAAAGGAGGGTGGTGCTTGGAATCATTGTTCTTCCTCTGTCAACCAAGCTTACCTGCAAGGAAACATGTGCCGTCATCATTGCTTTGCACAAAAAGGGCTTCACAGGCAATGATATTGCTGCCAGTAAGATTGCACCTAAATCAACCATTTATCGGATCATCAAGAACTTCAAGGAGAGCGGTTCAATTGTTGTGAAGAAGGCTTCATGGTGCCCAAGAAAGTCCAGCAAGCGCCAGGACCGTCTCCTAAAGTTGATTCAGCTGCGGGACTGAGGTAAAGTCCTTTTCTCTGATGAATCGCCTTTCCGATTGTTTGGGGCATCCGGAGAAAAGCTTGTCTGGAGAAGACAAGGTGAGTGCTATCATCAGTCCTGTGTCATGCCAACAGTAAAGCATCCTGAGACCATTCATGTGTGGGGTTGCTTCTCAACCAAGGGAGTGGGCTCACTCACAATTTTGCCTAAGAACACAGCCATGAATAAAGAATGGTACCAACACATCCTCCGAGAGCAACTTCTCCCAACAATCCAGAAACAGTTTGGTGACGAACAATGCCTTCTCCAGTATGATGGAGCACCTTGCCGTAAGGCAAAAGTGATAACTAATTGGCTTGGGGAACAAAACATTAATATTTTGGGTCCATGGCCCAGGAAAGTCCCCAGACCTTAATCCCATTGAGAACGTGTGGTCAATCCTCAAGAGGCGGGTGGACAAACAAATGCCCACAAATTCTGACAAACTCCAAGCATTGATTATGCAAGAATGGGCTGGCATCAGTCAGGATGTGGCCCAGAAGTTAATTGACAGCATGCCAGGGTGGATTGCAGAGGTCTTGAAAAAGAAGGGTGGTCAACACTGCAAATATTGACTCTTTGCATCAATTTCATGTAATTGTCAATTAAAGCCTTTGACACTTATGAAATGCTTGTAATTATACTTCAGTATTCCATAGTAACATCTGACAAAAAATATCTAAAGACACTGAAGCAGCAAACTTTGTGGAAATGAATATTTGTCACGACTGTTTGGCCACGACTGTATATATAAAGGAGGGCTAGACAATGTTGGTAATGTTGGACCAATCCTTGGTAGTCGCTCAAGAAAGTACGAATTAAGGGGAAACACTGGAGTTGAGGGGGTTGGGAATTAGAGAATGATGGAGAGGGAGGGATTTTTTTTTCTCCCTCAGCCGTAATCTCGCTCATGAGTTTGGCCTTATACCGCATCATTATCCTTCTCCAGACTCCCCCTACCAGCGAAACCACCTGATCCAACATTTTATTCTCTACCCCTCTTTATCTGCCCCATCCCCTCTTCCCCCCTCCTTTCCACAGCAACTAGAGGAGAAAAGTGAGGACGAGGAGGACAAGGAGTGTCTGAAGCAGGCCATCACGGCGCTGCTCAATCTGCAGAGTAGCATGGAGAGGATCTGCTCCAAGAACATGGCTAAGAGGAGGCTGAGGTAAGCAGAGGAGCGCCAATTTACAACCCCTCCTGGTCCATCCACACCGGGTTCTCTTTACCCAAGAAGATACAAAGCTAGCTCTGACACACACAGTACATATGCACACACAGTAATAGAAATCCACAAGCAAAATATGGGAAGATAACTCAAACACACATAATGGCGCAGACCAGACAAGCACCAAAAGGTGGATATGTCTCATATGTGCACTATATATACTCAGAGGCGTTAACACTTGCACAGCACAATACACACCTCACAATAGACACCCACACTAACACACACACAGCAATTCATACTACTGCCTCATTGGTGTACTCCTCCCATCCTCTGCACACCCCCCACCCTAAGCTCAGTTCTGAGTTTCCCTCTGGACCTAAAATAGACTTGTGGGGGGGAGGGAGAGGGTTGGAGGGAGGCTCGCCACTGTGTTGTCGGAGGGAAGTTGTGTCAGGAATTGGGCTGTTCTGGTGTTATTGTTCCCGGCTTTGAGGGGGAAAAAGTTATAGAATTTGAAGTGGGGGGGGAGAATTCCCTTGCTTTCAACAGTGGACTTTAGCCTCCAAACCGTGCGGACCATTTTTATCTCCAACCCTCCTTTTGTATTGGTGAAGAAAACGGGGTGTTTTTTTGGTTACATGCGGTTGTCGCTCATTCTTTACTTGAGTGGAGGACACAGGTTATAAATGAGAAAAAGATTACCCCTTTGCTGTTCTTTTTAGTTGTTTTTTTGTTTATTTTTCATGGGGAAAGGATGGCTTATCTTACGGTATGTCTTTGCACCCCATACTTTGGCGGGAACGTGGGGATGGTGACACACGTAGGAGGCTAAAATGGACGTTCCGAGAGGACACACTGAGTTGGGGTACCCCACAAGGGTTACCTTTATTGACTTTGGCCGTTTCGCTACACCTTTCCTGTCTCTAGGGGTCTTTGTATTTCGAGAGCCAGAACAAAGAACAACCCAAGAGCTCTGTCACAGCCATTTGAATTATGTTTGCTCTTTCGCAACCTTGCTGTTCATTAGGAAAAACGTAATAAGCTCTTAGTCGCCAATGCTCTGGCAAGGTCCATCGCTGCCTGGGATAAATGATGGTTTGATAATGATGCTCATTATAATTTTTTGCTTGAATTAACTACTTGATTAATTTCATTGCAAGACTGCTCGTTTAAAGATGAATGTAAATGCACTTCAAATATAACCTCTTTGATCAGACTTGAGAGTAGGCAAAGTTTTGACAGTTTCTTTCTGTGTATAGTTTTTAGAGTTTCACACTTAATGGACTGGGAAATGGAACTTGTTGTTTCTGGGGTGAACTTTGTGTGTAGTCTATCCCTTGCCCTTCAGAGGTGCCCCTTGTCTCTCAGCGAAGCTAATTCGGGCCGGGTGAAAGTCATCCTGTACTTTGAGGTGCTGGTATGAAGACAGGCGCGTGAGTTTGCTTCGCCTGCCTCCCCCTCCTCTCAGGAGTGCTGATGCGAGTCGTCGTGCGTCCACGAAAAACAAAGTAAGCCCTCCCGCGATTGTTTACAAGTAGTTTTAGTTCAGACGCACTGTACTAGCGGGTGTTAAATCCTTGTTGATTTTTTTCCTATCACCCTCTCACTCAATCAATTTGTAGAACCACCAACAAATCTTTAGCCCCCCCCAAAAAAAGAAAATTGGGATATCTGAAATCAAGCCCCAGTGGCGCAATGCTGTTCGATTATTCTAAGTAGGTGGTTTTAGAAGTGATCATTGGAATTACTGCTCAGCTGATTTGTCATGAGCAGTAGAGGTGAGATTCTGGTTCTGGTGTGCCGCAGAGCTTTCTCCTCTTCTGCTTACTTAAGTTTTGTCATTCTGGTTTTGAAAGAGCACCGTATGTGCTGGTTTTCACTCGAACCAGTCTTTTTGTATTGAATTGCTGAAAGATTTTTAAACTTACTCCTCACATTACCTAATTATTACAGGGGGCATGGTCCTTAGTAATGAATACATACTTTAAATAGACATTGGTATAATATAAGAATAAAGAGAGTGATTAAAACAGACTAGTCTACATTGTGGTCCTAAAAGAGCTGGAATGAGAGATACTCATAGCTCATTTTGAATATGATAGTCACACCATAGACCATGTTAATGGTATGATGAACCAAAACAATATTTAAATAGTGTCTGGCTCAAGTAAATATAATCAGGCTCTTTTATGCTTTTAGACTCATTCTATTCTTATGTACTTTCTCATTTGGTCCTCCAAGGCACCCTGTTAACCATGGGTGTGGGCCCTTCCTCGAACTGAACTGCTGGAATGGTGAGGAAGTTTAGTCAATTGGCCTGCTGGGTGTTAACCGAAGGGACATGACTGACCAGCAAACTGATGTTGAATTACCTAATGGGTTCTGGTTAGGTTAAGTTTTAGGTTATTGGTGTGGTTAAAGGAAAACTCCCATCCAAAAACTCTCTTTCAGTATTTATTTCATTAGTCCTTTATTGGATTGCTGACATGCAAAACATGTAGGGACTATATCAACAATGGACTAATGAAACAAAAACTAAAAGATAGTTTTTGGGTGGAATTATCCTTTAAGGTTAGGGTCAGGTTCAGCAAAAAAAGAAATGTCCCTTTTTCAGGACCCTGTTTTTCAGAGATAATTCGTTAAAATACAAATAATTTCACAGATCTTCATTGTAAAGGGTTTAAACACTGTTTCCCATGTTTGCAATGTCTGTACTGTGAGACACCTAAGACCGCGCTACAGGGAGACAGGATAGACAACTGATCGTCCTCGCAGTGGCAGACCACGTGTAACAACACCTGCACAGAACTGGTACATCCGAACATCACACCTGCGGGACAGGTACAGGATGACAACAACAACTGCCAGAGTTACACCAGGAATGCACAGTCCCTCCATCAGTGCTCAGACTGTCCGCAATAGGCTGAGAGAGGCTGGACTGAGGGATTGTAGGCCTGTAGTAAGCCAGGTCCTCACCAGACATCACCGGCAACAATGTTGCCTATGGGCACAAACCCACCGTCGCTGGACCAGACAGGACTGGCAAAAAGTGCTTGTCACTGACGAGTCACGGTTTTGTCTCACCAGGGGTAATGGTCGGATTTGGGTTTATCGTAGAAGGAATGAGCGTTACACCGAGGCCTGTACTCTGGAGCGGGATCGATTTGGAGGTGGAGGGTCCGTCATGGTCTGGGGCAGTGTCACAGCATCATCGGACTGAGCTTGTTGTCATTGCTGGCAATCTCAACGGTGGTTGTCACAGGGAAGACATCCTCCTCCCTCATGTGGTACCCTTCCTGCAGGCTCATCCTGATATGACCCACTGCCACCAGCCATACTGCCACCAGCCATACTACCACCAGCCATACTGCTCGTTCTGTGTGTGATTTCCTGCAAGACAGGAACGTCTGTGTGCTGCCGTGGCCAGCGAAGTGCCCGGACTTCAATCCCCTTGGTGGAAGAGTGGGGTAACATCTCACAGCAAGAACTGGCACATCTGGTACAGTCCATGGAGGAGATGCACTGCAGTACTTAATGCAGCTGGTGGCCACACCGGATACTGACTGTTACTTTTGATTTTGACCCCCCCCCCCCTTTGTTTAGGGACACATTATTCAATTTCTGTTAGTCATGTCTCTTGTTTAGTTTATGTCTCAGTTGTTGAATCTTATTTTATACAAATATATATATATTTTCTGAAAATAAACCCAGTTGACAGTGAGAGGACGTTTATTTTTTTGCTGAGTTTAGTTATGGGTGGGGATGCCAGTCACGTCGCTTCAATCGCACCCAGTGTTTTGTTAAGGAGATGTTATTTGTAGGAACCCCCTCCTGGACCAGGTTTAGTTGTACCTCTGCTTTAGCCACCCACACTGACCCTCCACTCAATCTCAGTCTCGCTGGCTTTGTTGACTTGTTTTCCATTGTCAATGGGCTGTGAACATCAGACCCACATTTCCCTTCCTCTCTTCTCCCCCGCTTTCCTTTTTTTTCTCACATTCTTTCTCTTACATTCAACTTTTTTGTCATTTTATCTCATCTTTTCTTTCTCTCTCTCCTCAAACTCTACGGCGGCACCAGCGAGTCAGCCTGCCGCTTCTACAGCCAGCAGATGAAGGGCAAGCACCTGGCCATCAAGAAGATGAACGAGATCCAGAAGAACATTGACGGCTGGGAGGGAAAGGACATTGGCCAGTGCTGCAGCGAATTCATCATGGAGGGGACGCTGACACGCGTGGGCGCCAAGCACGAACGGCACATCTTCCTCTTCGACGGCCTGATGATCTGCTGCAAGTCCAACCACGGTCAGCCGCGCTTGCCTGGCGCCTCGTCCACCGCCGAGTACCGCCTCAAGGAGAAGTTCTTAATGCGCAAGGTTCAGATCAATGACAAGGACGACAAGGAGGGCGAGTACCGGCACGCCTTTGAGATCATCCTCAAAGATGGCTACAGCGTGGTGTTCGCCGCCAAGTCGGCCGAGGACAAGAATGGCTGGATGGCGGCGCTCATCTCACTGCAGTACCGCTCGACGTTGGAGCGCATGCTGGACTCGGCCATGCTACAGGAGGAGAAGGAGGAGCAAATGAGGCTGCCCGGGGCGGAGCTTTACCGGTTCGCTACGCCCGACTCTGAGGAGAACGTGGTGTTCGAGGAGAACGTGCAGTCCAAGTCGGGCATCCCCATCATCAAGGCGGGTACAGTGCTCAAGCTCATCGAAAGGCTCACCTTCCACATGTATGCAGGTGAGAAAAAGCATGACACAGCAAAAGGTTTCCTATGTTGACCTGTTATGACCTGTTGAAATGCATGCCTTTTCCGTACAGTAGGCTATACAAATAACTCCCTCAGATGTGTGGAATAACAGTAGTTGCTAAATCCTAGTAGAGAACATCTTGCAGACCCTTTCCTATCATAGAACAGGGGGAAGGGGCAGGGTTTGGTTTTAGAGAGGAGGAGAATCCTGTGAAAAAGTAGTCTGTAAGGAGTCAAATTTGGTGTTCAACAACCGGTTTAAAGGTTTAACCCTTTACAGTCGTGCGATTTGGCCTATATGGATAGGGCTAAATTGAAATGTTTTTTTTACAGAAGAAATATGAAATGCATAAGCATAGTAGCAATTGAAAGGGAACAGTTTGGAGATTACGGGAACATTATTTGACCAAAGTTGAGGATACGACAGTTCACCTTTCACAAGGCTGAATCCGAACATTCCACTGTTGATTTTATGTGCGTTTTACCTTCACTGTACTTTTCTCCGCATTTGTTGATAAGGGAATCTGAAAATACTCTGGATACATTCAGTAACATGATAACAATATTCCTGGAAAATGTGGGGTAGGTGCAACATAAGACAAAAAATAGTTTGAGTGAGAGGACCAACTGGTGTGCAGAGTTCCTGCGTAATTTCAATGCACTTTAAGGACTCGAAGAAGAGTCTTCAACTATAACATGATTTTTTTGCGTTCTCCTAGCTGAGCTGTTAAGCAACAAGAGCAAGAACACTTGTAGTTGTTTTGTTTGTAACACAGACCTGCATCGCCGCCATCACGCAATTACTGTTGTTCATGCAATCCAAAAACAGCCCATTTTATAAATTGCAGTCTGAGTCAGCTGGGCATCATGAAAGCTTGTTCTATTGCCAACATTTCTAAGTTATAAAATGCTATCTTACGGTGTTAGGCTTTCACGGGGCAATTCAGAGAAACATCGTAATTTTGGTGCGCATAGAAAAGAGTCATGCTTTAGACCGTTAGGTTCTAATTTTTCAGAGTAAAATAATTGACGGACACTAGAGAAGCTTAACCAAGTTTAATATCCCACTTAAGACACTCCTCCTTCTCTCCAATCCTTACATCTTATGGTTCCACAGGAAGAGGGTAGTAAAACCCTTATTATTCCCTTCATGGGATCTGACCTGACCTCAACCCCTCCTTTGCCTAATCCACAGATGTCCACCTGCTTCCCCTATAGCAATCTTTTTGTTCTCCTCCTGTCCACCCAGCACATTCCACAGCCACTGCCTTTCTACAGATCTCACTCCTTTATATACTATGCGTCTGATCTATCATGTCTTTAATATCTCAATGTTCAAAGTTTAGAATCCAACGAGACAAACATGCTCTTTCTGTTCAGAACAACCTAGGGTATGACACCATGTCATCTTGTAATTCTACATCAAACATAGTGATCATAAACGTTGACACTGCATGTTATTGTATAGCCACTGTGTTCCAATTTAGGCGCTTACCAGTGCCCAAATATGCCATTTTCAACCCAGGTACAGGTACGAGTGTAAAGGGCTACAGGGAGCAGGAAGTAGACATGGGTCACATCTCAAATGGCTCCCTCTCCACGTTTAATTTCTTTGAAATGAGAGAACTGGACAGGCGAAAGCGAATGCCAAGAAACATAGATATTTTCTGTATCTTTAAAAAAAAATTTTTAACTATTAGGGCCTGGTCTCTTACTCACGTGTTCCCACCATTGTACACCTCCATTGTTTGTGTTTATGTAATATGCACATGCCCAGTGCCTGGAGTGCCTGTTCCTGTTATCACCTTGTTGTTCTACACACCAAACCTTGAGCGTGGCACAAACACAGAAAAGACAAGATAGTGGAAGGCCTTTTTCTTCCCCCCACTTTCGTCATCCCCGCATCCATTTATAGCTGTTTTCACACGGCTTGTAAATATTTGGCCACACTTGACGTCAGAGCGCGGGATGTGATGACCTGCTTTGTTTTCAGTGTCAGTTTAGCTCCAGATAACACAGCGAGAACTGATAAAGAACAAAAAAAACAAGAGGACGAAGCCAATTTATCTTCACTTCGCCATTTTGTAAGTGACCGGCAGTATCAGATCTTTCCTGCCTGTTTAGTGTTTAAAGGGGAAGTTCAATATCCTCACCTTGTGTGTAGCTGTTTAAAGAAAACCAACCCATGGATTACAGTTTCTCTGGGCCCATAGACTACTTTCAGGGTCATGAACCGTCTAGCATCATGTTATAAAATACTAAACTTCCCCTTTCCCTCACAGCCCTTTGTGGAGTGTTGGTGAGCTAGCCATTAGTGTTGTTGAGGTAATCACTTTGCAGACTTCAGTGGCACCTGAACTCCTTTAGTGATTCCTCACTAAAGCCAAACAACAAAAAATCCATTACTTTTGGAATTTTCATGAATTATAATCCCTAATATAGTTATTTTAGAGGAAGAGTTTTTGACATTTCTTTGTATCCAGAAGTTGGCATATTTATTACATTTTGGCCTTACCCAGGCCTCCTTTAAGACTCCATAATGTTTCATCTGTAGGTGCTACAAAGCAAAAAATGTATGTCATATGAAGCTTTACCACTTGCGCTGTAATAGGAGTAGTATTTTAATAGTCAAAAATAATAATAATTTATGAATATCGAAATATAAAAATGGAAACATGAATATTGAAAATATAACTTTTTTGATTTGGCAAATTTTACAATATATTGTGGAACATAATAGGCTCTACAGGAATATCAAAGTTCCAGACTGGGATCTCTACTAGTTTTAAAGTTATGGCCCATTTTATTCAGAGAAATTGGCATAGTAAGCAATGTAACCAATCACAGCCCTCCTTTTACTTGAATCATTGCACATCCTACATATCACCAGCAGAGGGTGACCATTGTTAATAAATGTTCACTTTTACTGTTGGTAATATCAGAGATCCCCCCTGGAACTATAAGCCTGTAGAACAGGCTATATTATGCTCAACAAATATATATATATATATATAAAAAATTTAATGCAAATCAAACATTTCTATATTCATGTTTATATTTTTTAGATTTAATATATGTGGTTATATTTTTCAAGAATGTATGAAAAAGTGATTCGTGGGAAATCGCTCTTAAGAAAGGCTGAATGACCCAGCACACACAGCAATTGTTAGACCATGGGATCTGTATTCTTCTCTTCTGACGGGTGCCATTGTACCTAACCAGATACAAGGCTGCGATTGGACTAATAAGCTCTTCATTAATTAAAAGTAATGATGTCATTTTGGGGAAATAAATCACCAAATTCAATCACTCAAAGTCCAAGTGGATGTGGGCTCTGGTAATCTGGGGAGCAAACATTTAGGTCAAGCGCTTTTGAATTTGTTCTGTTTCTATGCATTGTTATTCAATGTCATGCAAACATACAGGTGTTGTATAAAATCTTCTTAAAAACACACGTTTTCCTTTGTTTAGCACGGAAGCCTTTCTGAACTCTTACACAAGTTTGAGTTTCATCTTGTTTGTCTCTGGATGTCTAGAGCAGTGGTGGTAAGTGAGTACCTGTGGTAAGTGAGTACCCCCAAACTGTACACATTTTTGTTGAAGCACACCCGATTCAACTCACCCAAGTGCTTCATGATTAGTTGACGAGTTGGTTCAGGTGTGCTTGTCCTGGGCTACACCAATCGTTGTGCTGTTGGGGAGTCGTGAAGGACTGGAGTTTAAAAACACTGGTCCAAGGTTAATGCAGCACAATACAAAGCCAGAAGAGAACGTTCCTCTTATGGGTGGACTGTCCAGCTTACACCCCTGTGTAAACTTCCTCCCCCGAATAAAGAGTAGGGTGTAAATTTAGGCCACTATTTTCATTTTTAGTTTTCAACCGTCTGTGTGCCACTGATTTCAAATAAGCCAAGGGAAACCAGCCTTTTGAGGAAAAGTGTGTCTGTGTGCCCAGGGTAATTTGAAAAGGGGAAAAAGGTGCTTCCTGTATGATGCACCTCATGCCTGGACACACACCCTACTCCCACCCAGGAGACAGCAGCGGAGGGACAACACACTTTCTCTCTTATCTCTCTGTCCTGACTATCTGCATTACAATTCGCATGGATCTACGCTTCTCTTTTCCCATAAATTGCAATCAAGAATCCATATAGTCCATGAGCCAGCCAGGAGGGTCGGTCGGGTTCACTTGGGATGGCGGCCTCATAGTGATTTTTTTGAAGGTCAATGTCCCAAGAGTTAGAAAATGTGTGATAGCAGTGCAGCAATGGTAGCTTTCTGCGTGTTATCTTTCATCCCTCCGTCCCTCCGACATAATTTACAAACAAAGCATTTGTGTTTAGTGAGTCCACCAGATCAGATGCAGTAGGGATGACCAGGGATGTTCTCTTGATAAGTGTGAATTTGACCATTTTCCTGTCAAAATATAGCACTTTAGGCTGTCAGGGAAAATGTATGTAAAAAGTAAATTTATTTTCTTTAGGAATGTAGTGAAGTAAAAGTTGGCAAAAATATGAATAGTAAAATAAACTACAGATATCCCAGATATTTCTACTTAACTTGGCATGTCAGTCTTTTTGGGTAGGACTCTACAAGCTTGACACACCTGTATTTGGGGAGTTTATCCCATTCTTCTCTGCAGATCCTCTCAAGCTCTGTAAGGTTGGATGGGGAGCGTCGTATTTTCAGGTCTCTCCAGAGATGTTCGATCGGGTTGAATTCCGGGCTATGGCTGGGCCATTCAAGAACATTCAGAGACTAGTCCCGAAGCCACTCATGTGTTGTCTTTGTGCTTAGCGTTGTTGTCCTGTTGGAAGGTGAACCTTTGCCCCAGTCTGAGGTCCTGAGCGCTCTGGAGCCGATTTTCATCAAGGATCTCTCTGTACTTTGCTCCGTTCATCTTTCCCTTCATCCTGACAATCATCCCGATTTCCCAGTCTCTGCTGCTGAAAACACTTGGCATTCAGGACAAAGAGTTCAATCTGGTTCTATCAGACCAGAGAATCTTGTTTCTCATGGTCAGAGTCCTTTAGGTGCCTTTTGGCAAACTCCAAGCAAACTGTCATGTGCCTTTTTACTGAGGAGTGTCTTCTCTTCTGGCCACTCTGCCATAAAGCCCTGATTGGTGGAGTGCTGCAGAGATGGTTGTCCTTCTGGAATGTTCTCCCATCTCCACAGAGGAACTCTGGAGCTCTGTCAGAGTGACCATGAGGGTTATTGGTCACCTCACTGACCAAGGCCCTTCTACCCGGATTGCTCAGTTTGGCATGGCGGCCAACTCTAGGAAGAGTGTTGGTGGTTCCAAACTTCTTCTATTTCAGAATGATTGAGGCCACTGTGTTCTTTTGGGACCTTCAATGCTGCAGAAATGTTTTGGTACCCTTCCCTAGATCGGTTTCTCGACACAATCCTGTCTCGGAACTCTACAGACAATTCCTTTGACCTCATGGCTTGGTATTGCTCTGACATGCACTGTCAACTGAGAGACCTTATATAGACAGGTGTGTGCCTTTTCTAAATCATGTCCAATTAATTGAATGTACCACAGGTGGACTTAAATCAAGTTGTAGAAACATCTCAAGGATGATCAATGGAAACATGATGCACCTGAGCTCAATTTCAAGTCTCATAACAAAGGGTCTGAATACTTATGTAAATAAGGTATTTCTGTTTTTTATTTGTAATACATTTGCTAACATTTTTAAAAACCTGCTTTCGCTTTGTCATTATAGAGTATTGTGTGTAGATTGATGAACTATGTTTATGTAATCCATTTTAGAATAAGGCTGTAACGTAACAAAATGTGTAAAAAGTCAAGGGGTCTGAATACTTTTTGTGTGTGTGTGTGTGTGTGTGAGACCATTTGCTCACACACATATAACATGCACACACATTTATACTGACTCTACACAACTCAAAAGTTTGGACACACCTACTCATTCAAGGGTTTTTCTTTATTTTTACTATTTTCTACATTGTAGAATAGTAGTGAAGACAAACTATGAAATAACACATGGAATCATGTAGTAACCAAAAAAGTGTTAAACAAATGAAAATATATTTGAGATTCTTTAAAGTAGCCACCCTTTGCTTTGTACTCTTGGCATTCTCTCAACCAGTTTTATGAGGAATGCTTTTCCAACAGTCTTGGAGTTCCCACATACGCTGAGCACTTGTTGGCTGATTTTCCTTCACTCTGCGGTCCAACTCATCCCAAACAATCTCAATTTGGTTGAGGTCAGTTGATTGGAGGCCAGTACATCTGATGCAGCACTCCATCACTCTTCCTTCTTGGTCAAATAGTTCTTACACAGCCTGGAGGTGTGTTGGGTCATTGTCCTGCTGAAAAACAAATGATAGCGTTTTGATGTTGGTGTGCTGTGCCTTTTTTTTCTCCACAAATAGTGTTGTGTGTTCCTTCCAAACAACTCAACTGTAGTTTAATCTGTCCACAGAATATTTTGCTAGTGCATCCAGGTGCTTTTTTGCGAATTTCAGACATGCAGCAATGGGTTTTTTTGGACAACAGTGACTTCTTCCTTGTTGTCCTCCCATAAACACCATTCTTGTTTAGTGTTTTACATATTCTAGGCCCGTCAACAGAGATGTTAGCATCTTCCAGAGATTTCTGTAAGTCTTTAGCTGACACTCTAGGATTCTTCTTAACCTCATTGAGAATTCAGCACTGGGCTCTTGCACTCATCATTTCAGGACGGCCACTCCTAGGGAGAGTAGCAACAGTGCTGACCTTTCTCCATTTATAGACAATTTGACTTACTGTGGACTGATGAACATCAAGACTTTTAGAGATACCTTTGTAACCCTTTCCAGATTTATGCAAGTCAACAATTCTCAATCTTAGGTCTTCTGAGATCTCTTTTGTTCGAGGCATGGTTCACATCAGGCAATGCTTCTTGTGAATAGCAAACTCAAATGTTTTGAGTGTTTTTTATAGGGAAAGGCAGCTCTAACCAACAACTCCACTCTCGTCTCGTTGATTGGAATCCACGTTAGCTGACTCCTGACTCCAAAAGTCATTAGCCTTGGGGTTCACATACTTTTTCCAACCTACACTGTGAGTGTTTAAATTATGTATTCAATATAGACAAGAAAAATACAGTAATTTGTGTTACTAATTTCAGCACACTGTTTGTCTATTGTTGTGACTAAGAGGAAGATGCTGAAATCCAGGTAATTCCAAAAGGTTCACATACTTTTTCGTGTGTGTGATAACTAAATAAGGTTTGGGGTGTTAAACTTAAACGTTTAAAACCAGATATAAAGTATGTAGAAAAGATAATGGAGCTGTATATTTTTTTAATAAGATCATCTTTGAGAACTAACAACCACCAGAATAACTGTCTGAAATACATTTTGTTAGGAAGTTTGAGTTACTCAGATAGTATAAGAATACAGCATGGGCCACGGCAAAATGTGTAGTATTGCAGGAATTTGGCAATAAAACTGTCATTATCTCTCTGCCCCATTGCAAAATGTGTAGAATTGCAGGAAATTGGCAATAAAACTGTCATTATCTCTCTGCCCCATTGCAGAATGTGTAGAATTGCAGGAAGATTTAAAGTAACTACCCTTTAAAGTAACTACTCAGTGAAAATCAAACCTTTTAAGTTAATATTCTGTTATGCCATACCCAAATAATGTGGTTGACTTGTCCTATACTTGTATTTGTGGTCAAAGCCACTGCAGTGTGTATGTCGGTGGTGGGGAGGGCAGGCGGGTGATCTATTTTTAAGCGTGTGTGGTGGAGTGGCAGCTGCGTGCGTCAGAGCAGCGTCTGTTTCCTGGCTGAAATAGTTTCAGGCCGATTGTTTGTAAATCCGCACTGAGGCAGCTATTGTCCAACCCCAGCCAGACCCCGGTGAAAGTGCTTGGACAGATCCAACATGTGAACCACTAGCTAACGGTCCTGTTCACCCGCATAACCACAGTATCAGCACTCCTAATATACACACAGACCCGGGTCATGTTCACTCGGGAATGTTTGGCATTTTGTTTGTCTGTTTTCTTCTGTTTTGGTGCCTAATAAACATGACATTGGTTAGCATATCTTAGACTGTTAACTTAATAGTTATAAGACATATAGCTAGCAAACAGTAGTGAATTTCATACAAGTCATCACCGCAAAGTCATGAAAGAACAATGGCTACTTGCACACTGCTGTTCCCAAATGCTTCAAGAGAGCCACCATTGTTCCTGTTCCCAAGAGAGCTAAGGTAACTGAGCCAAATGACTACCAACCCGTAGCACTCACATCATGAAGTGCTTTGAGAGACTAGTCAAGGACCATATCACCTCCACCCTACCTGACACCCTAGACCCACTCCAATTTGCTTACCGCCCCAATAGGTTCACAGACGACGCAACCACACTGCACACTGCCCTAACCCATCTGGACAAGAGGAATACCTATATGAGAATGCTGTTTATCGACGACAGCTCAGCATTTAACACCATAGTACCCTTAAACTTGTCATCAAGCTCGAGACCCTGGGTCTCGACGTCGCCCTGTGCAACTGGGTACTGGACTTCCTGACGGGCCGTCCCCAGGTGGTGAGGGTAGGTAACAACATCTCCACCCCACTGATCCTCAACACTGGAGCCCCACAAGGGTGCGTTCTGAGCCCTCTCCTGTACTCTCTGTTCACCCACGACTGCGTAGCCATGCACGCCTCCAACTCAATCATCAAGTTTGCGGACGACACAACAGTGGTATGCTTGATTACCAACAACTACGAGATGGCCTACAGGGAGGAGGTGAGGGCCCTCGGAGTGTGGTGTCAGGAAAATAACCTCACACTCAACGTCAACAAAACAAACAAAACAAAGGAGTTGATTGTGGACTTCAGGAAGCACCAGAGGGAGCACCCCCCTATCCACATTGACGGGACAGTACTGGAGAGGGTAGTGAGTTTTAAGTTCCTCGGTGTACACATCACGGACAAATTGGATTGGTCCACCCACACAGACAGCGTTGTGAAGAAGGCGCAACAGCGCCTCTTCAACCTCAGGAGGCTGAAGAAATTTGGCTTGTCACCAAAAGCACTCACAAACTTCTACAGATGCCCAATCGAGAGCATCCTGTTGGGCTGTATCACCGCCTGGTACGGCAACTGTTCCACCCACAACCATAAGGCTCTCCAGAGGGTAGTGAGGTCTGCACAATGCATCACCGGGGGCAAACTACCTGCCCTCCAGGACACCTACACCACCCGATGTCACAGGAAGGCCATAAAGATCATCAAGGACAACAACCACCCGAGCCACTGCCTGTTCACCCCGCTATCATCCAGAAGGCGAGGTCAGTACAGGTGCATCAAAGCAGGGACAGAGAGACTGAAAAACAGCTTCTATCTCAAGGCCATCAGACTGTTAAACAGCCACCACTAACATTGAGCGGCTGCTGCCAACATACTGACTCAACTCCAGCCACTTTAATAATGGAAATTGATGTAAAAAATGTATCACTAGCCAATTTAAACAATGCCACTTAATATAATGTTTACATACCCTACATTACTCATCTCATATGTATATACTGTACTCTGTACCATCTACTGCATCTTGCCTATGCCGTTCTGTACCATCACATATATCATCATCATATATCTTTATGTACATATTCTTTATCCCTTTACACTTGTGTGTATAAGGTAGTAGTTGTGGAATTGTTAGGTTAAATTACTCGTTGGTTGTTACTGCGTTGTCGGAACTAGAAGCACACGCATTTCGCTACACTCGCATTAACATCTGCTATCATGTGTATGTGACAAATACATTTGATTTGATTAACAAAATGGCTGACAATTCCCTTGTTTTTCCTTCTTGCAGATCCAAATTTTGTCCGAACATTTCTAACAACCTACAGGTCCTTCTGTAAACCTCAGGAACTGCTGGGTCTTCTTATGGAGAGGTGAGTATGTTGATGCCATTCTAGGATTGGGCTCCACTGTTATTATTCTATGAACCGCCTTTGTGTCTAATATTGTATCATATTTTTCAAAATCAGATACATTGCCTTTCACTTTGGCAAATGTTTTCAGTCAACAAGACATTCGTCTGTGCTCGTTGACTCTGACCTTTGTCAGAACAAAGACAGAGATGTATTCATCATGGACAATATATTCCCATATACATTTTTGAAACGAGGGCTGTCCCCGACTAAAATAATTATTGGTCAAGCGAGAGTCGTCAGTTTTTTTAGACTAATCGATTGGTCTAAATTTTTTAAACGTATATTTTTCCATATAAAGACACACACCCTATGTGTTTTGATAAAATCAACTATGTAGCTTGTCTGATGATTTAAACACACTGTTTGATTAAATAATTAAGACACACAAATGACTCAAGAGGGAGCCAGAGATCAAGATGGCCTCCTCCTCCTGCTGCTGCTGGCCTTCTCAAAATTCTGCCTTTACATTCCTGAAGTTGCCGGTAATAGGCTACACAAGGGGTCGGCAACTTTTTCCATTTGGAGTGCCAATTTATGCCAGCTATTATTTTCAATTAACAGTTTAATTTAATTTATAACAAAGTCTTTGTATCTCAAAATCATTGTCATGTGGTTCATCTAAGTTATATCTAAATGAAAATAATAAACATCTAAAAGTAACTTTTGCCATTGCCAACTATGTAAAAAAATAGTCTCAAACCAACAAATAAAAACATTGCAGCCTGCAGGTAGAAAATATCCCGATTTAAACAAATATATATATATTTTTTTAAATCATATAAATCACTTTGGCTACACATAGCCTGTCTGCAACGAACTTGAAACATTGTATCAACTAGGCTATCAACTGGATACACCGACGCTCTCGTGCTAGCAAACTTGCAACATTGTAATATTCTGGGCCAGTGAGCTTCCTGAGCCAGTGAGCTAGAGACACAGCTGTAGGGATAAGAAGTAATCAGGTATTTTATGAAGTTTTCACTGGATCAGAGCATTAAATTTTTCCCTTTCATGCTGAGTGCTTATTTAAAGGGAGAGAGAGATGGATTTTTTTATATATACATTGAGGAACCATTGTCATTCTCAATAAAAAACACACCTTTACTCACTGTTTGAGGTGAATGTGCGGGGGCACTGGTTAGTCAAGGTAATTGTGGTAACATGTATATGTAGGTAGAGTTAAAGTGACGATGCATAGATAATAACCAGAGAGTAGCAGCAGTGTAACAGAGGGGGGGAGACTATGCAAATAGTTTGGGTAGCCATTTGATTAGCTGGTCAGGAGTCTTATGGCTTGGGAGTAGAAGCTGTTAGGAAGCCTCTTGGACCTAGACTTGGCGCGCCGGGACTGCTTTCCATGCGGTAGCAGAAAGAACAGTCTATGACTAGGGTGGCTATAGTCTTTGATGATTTTTAGGGCCTTCCTCTAACACCGCCTGGTATAGAGGTCCTGGATGGCAGGAAGCTTGGGCCCAATGATGTACTGGGCCGTACGCACTACCCTCTGTAGTGCCTTGCGGTCGGAGGCCGAGCAGTTGCCATAACAGGCTGTGATGCAACCCGTGAGGATGCTCTCGATGGTGCAGCTGTAGAACCTTTTGAGTATCCGAGGACCCATGGTAAATCTTTTCAGTCTCCTGAGGGGGAATAGGTTTTGTCGTGCCCTCTTCACGGCTGTCTTGGTGTGCTTGGACCATGTTAGTTTGTTGCTGATGTGGACGACAAGGAACTTGAAGCTCTCAACCTGCTCCACTACAGCCCCATTGATGAGAATGTGGGTGTGCTCTGTCCTCATTTTCCTGTAGTCCACAATCATCTCCTTTGTCTTGATCACATTGAAGGAGAGGTTGTTGTCCTTGCACCACACGGTCAGGTCTCTGAACTCCTCCCTATAGGCTGTCTCGTCGTTGTCGGTGATCAGGCCTACCACTGTTGTCATCAACAAACTTAATGATGGTGTTGGAGTTGTGCCTGGCCAGGCAGTCATGAGTGAACAGGGGGTACAGGAGGGGACTGAGAATGCACCCCTGAGGGGCCCCCTTGTTGAGGATCAGAGTGGCGGATGTGTTGTTACCTACCCTTACCACCTGTGAGATGCCCCTCAGGAATTCCATTATCCAGTTGTTTAGTGTTTAGTCCCGGGGTCCATAGCTTAGTGAGAACTTTGAGGGCACTATGTTGTTGAATGCTGAGCTGTATTCAATGAATAGCATTCTCTCATAGGTGTTCCTTTTGTCCATGTGTGAAAGGGCAGTGTGGAGTGCAATAGAGATTGCATCATCTGTGGGTCTGTTGGTGCAGTATGCAAATTGATGTGGGTCTAGGGTTTCTGGGATAATGGTGTTGATGTGAGCCATGACCAGCCTTTCAAAGCATTTCATGGCTACAGATGCCAGTGCTACAGGTCGGGGGTCATTTATGCAGGTTACCTTAGTGTTCTTGGGCACAGGGATTATGGTGGTCTGCTTGAAACATGTTGGTATTACAGACTCAGACAGGTAGAGGTTGAAAATGTCAGTGAAGACACTTGCCAGTTTGTCAGTGCATGCTCGGCGTACACGTCCTGGTAATCTGCCTTGTGAATGTTTAAAGGTCTTACTAACATCGGCTGCGGAGAGTGTGAGATCACAGTCATCCGGAACAGCATGTTTCATGTTTCAGTGTTACTTGCCTCGATGCGAGCATAGAAGTAATTTAGTTCCTCTGGTAGGCTTGTGTCACTCGTGCAGCCCTCGGCTGTGCTTCTCTTTGTAGCCTGTAATAGTTTGCAAGCCCTGCCACATCCGATGAGCATCGGAGCCTGTGTTGTACGATTGATGCTTCGCCTATTTGATGGTTCGTTGGAGTCACCGTGGGGAAGACGTCCTCAATGCACTTATTGCTAAAGCCAGTGACTGATGTGGTGTGCTCCTCAATGCCATCGGAAGAATCCCGGAACATATTCCAGCCTGGAACCTCTACTGTCTGGTTAAAGGTGTATCCCAGATTCCACACTGCTGTGTCTTCTCAGTTGTGATTTTGTTTTCTGGAACCTTCCAGGTTTGAAATTCCCGAGCCAAAGCCCACAGAGGCGGACCAGATGGCCATAGAGAACGGAGACCAACCTCTCAGCGCCGAACTCAAACGATTTCGCAAGGAGTTTGTCCAGCCAGTCCAACTCAGGTACCTCTGCACCCCTCCCCATTTACCACACCTAATTCCAGAGGTTGTGTTCATTAGGGACTATAACGGAAAACATTCAACAACAACAAAAAGTTATTCTTGGACAAGTCGAGGTAGCCCCTGTCTGTTTTCTTTCATTTTGGTGCCTAATGAACATGACCTAGGGGTCAACAGTACATCCTGGTTTTCTTGTGATACACTTGGAAGGTAGTCTGTCCTAATTAGCAGAGAAAGGTTTCAAACTTTTTTAATGCTGGACTGAAACAAAAGCATGCACTCTTTACATTTTTTATATATATTCTTTTTTTTGTTATGCTCCATATACTGTGCTTTCGGGAAGTATTCAGATCCCTTCCACTTTTCCACTTTTCGTTACGTTACAGCCTTATTCTAAAATATATATTTTTTAAATTATGTAAAAATCCTCATCAATTTACACATGATACCGCATAATGACAAGCGGGCAGATTTATTTGTTTTTTAGGTCATGATTTGTAGTTAGCGCTCTCTTGCTGGTCTGTAACTGGTATCTTAACTGGTTTTGACCTACTCGCTCTTCCTGCAGGGTATTGAATGTATGTCGCCACTGGGTGGAGCACCACTTCTATGACTTTGAGCGGGACTGTCAGTTACTCAAGTGTCTGGAGGAGTTCATTGCATTGGTGCGAGGTATGTGTGGATACATTGGGGCAAGGACTTTCTCTTCTTTTGTTGCATATCCTCTCTTTTTTTTCTTATTTTCCTCTCGTATCTCTCCTCTACTTCTCTTCTCTGAGTGACAATCTCCCTCTCTGTGACCCCTCCCAGGCAAGGCCATGAAGAAGTGGGTGGAGTCCATTACCAAGATCATCCAGAGGAAAAAGCAAGCACAGGCCAATGGGCCCAGCCACAACATTACCTTCGAGAGCTCGCCACCGCCCATCGAGTGGCACCTCAGCAAGTCGGGTCAGACAGACCAGTTTGACCTCATGACCCTCCACCCCATTGAGATCGCCCGGCAGCTCACACTGCTCGAGTCCGACTTCTACAGGTAGGCCTACAGTACCGTATTGCTGTCCACGGCAGTTTTTTTATTTTTAACTCCAGTCCTTTTTGTTCCAGTCCAGTACTAAAGCACCTCAATTTATCACTGGCTTGATGATTCCTTGGATCAGCTGTGTAAGTGGTGGACTAGAGCAAAAATGTGACTCACCACCTGGATTCGGTACGATGTAGCAACATTTGAAATGGTGTCTTTTACATTGGATAAAAGTATAGACTCAAAGATAGAAAATGGTTTATCATACACTCTGCTTTGAAAGTTGATGAACTTGTAACACCACTTTTGAGAAAATGGCCCTTGAATGTTTTTGGACACCTACTTGGAGAGCTCTTCTTTGTCTACACCCATTCAGCATTGCTCACACCCTCTTAAGCCTTAACCCAACCCATCTCTTGAAGGATTAAATGTGAGGCCATGTGTTAAACAGAGTGAGTATTGTAGTAAACAACTGAGGATTTCAAGACAAAGTGCTAAAAGTAGTAGCCTACAATAAGGAAAAGCTCCAGCTAAAAATACACTATCTAGTCCTTGTCCTATATCCTAATTTGACTTTGGTGCAGGTCATGTTCTTCACATTACTGTCTCTGGTAAAAACACACTATTTCAAATCAAATCTATGTTTTTGTCACATGCACAAGATACAGAAGGTGTAAATGGTACAGTGAAATTGTTACTTGCGTATTTGAATAGTAGCAATATCAAAAATAGAAAGGCCAGAATTCTGGAGTTTTCTCTTCACTATTGATGTTGAGACTGGTGTTTTGCAGGTACTATTTAATGAAGCTGCCAGTTGAGGACTTGTGAGGTGTCTGTTTCTCAAACTAGACACAAATGTACTTGTCCTTTTGCTCAGTTGTGCACCGGGGCCTCCCACTCCTCTTTCTATTCTGGTTAGAGACAGTCTGCACTGTTCTGTGAAGAGAGTAGTACACAGCGTTGTACGTGATCTTCACTTTCTTGGAAATTTCTCGCATGGATTAGCCTTGATTTCTCAGAACAATAATAGACTGACAAGTTTCAGAAGAAAGGGCTTTGTTTCTGCCCATTTTGAGCCTGTAATCGAACCCATAAATGCTGATGTTCCAGATACTCAACTAGTCTAAAGAAGGCCAGTTTTATTGCTTCTTTAATCAGAACAACAGTTTTCAGCTGTGCTAACATAATTGCAAAAGTGTTTTCTAATGATCAATTAGCCTTTTAAAATTATAAACTTGGATTAGCTAACACAACCTGCCATTGGAACACAGTAGTGATGGTTACTGATAATGGGCCTCTGTACGTCTACGTAGATATTCCATAAAATAAAATAATTAGCCATTTCCAGCTACAATAGTCATTTACAACATTAACAATGTCTTCACTGTATTTCTGATCAATTTGATGTTATTTTAATGGACAAAAAAAAAATGTTTTCTTTCAAAAACAAGGAGATTTCTAAGTGACCCCAAACTTTTGAACGGTAGTATACATACATACATACATACATACATACATACATACATACATACATACATACATACATACATACATACATACATACATACATACATACATACATACATACATACATACATACATACATACATACATACATACATACATACATACATACATACATACATACATACATGCATGCATGCATGCAGTTGAAGTTGGAAGTTTGCATACATGCATGCATGCAGTTGAAGTTGGAAGTTTACATACATGCATGCATGCAGTTGAAGTTGGAAGTGTACATACATGCATGCATGCAGTTGAAGTTGGAAGTTTACATACATGCATGCATGCAGTTGAAGTTGGAAGTTTACATACATGCATGCATGCAGTTGAAGTTGGAAGTTTACATACATGCATGCATGCAGTTGAAGTTGGAAGTTTACATACATGCATGCATGCAGTTGAAGTTGGAAGTTTACATACATGCATGCATGCAGTTGAAGTTGGAAGTTTACATGCATGCATGCATGCAGTTGAAGTTGGAAGTTTACATACATGCATGCATGCAGTTGAAGTTGGAAGTTTACATACATGCATGCATGCAGTTGAAGTTGGAAGTTTACATACATGCATGCATGCAGTTGAAGTTGGAAGTTTACATACATGCATGCATGCAGTTGAAGTTGGAAGTTTACATACATGCATGCATGCGGTTGAAGTTGGAAGTTTACATACATGCATGCATGCAGTTGAAGTTGGAAGTTTACATACATGCATGCATACAGTTGAAGTTGGAAGTTTACATACATACAGTTGAAGTTGGAAGTTTACATACATACATACATACATACAGTTGAAGTTGGAAGTTTACATACATACATACATACATACAGTTGAAGTTGGAAGTTTACATACATACATACATACAGTTGAAGTTGGAAGTTTACATACATACATACATACAGTTGAAGTTGGAAGTTTACATACATACATACAGTTGAAGTTGGAAGTTTACATACATACAGTTAGGTTGGAGTCATCAACTCGTTTTTCAACCACTTTCTTGTTAACAAACTATAGTTTTGGCAAGTAGGTTAGGACACCTACTTTGTGTATGACACAAGTCATTTTTACAGCAATTGTTTACAGACAGATTATTTCACTTACAATTCACTGTATCACTATTCCAGTGGGTCAGAAGTTTACATACACTAAGTTGACTGTGCCTTTAAACAGCTTGGAAAATTCCAGAAAATTATTGTGGGAAGCTTGTGGAAGACTACCCAAAACATTTGATCCAAGTTGATCAATGTAAAGGCAATGCCACCAAACACTAATTGTAAACTTTTGACCCACTGAGAATTTGATGAAAGAAATAAAAGCTTAAATAAATCATTCTCTCTACTACACTGCTCAAAAAAATAAAGGGAACACTTAAACAACACAATGTAACTCCAAGTCAATCAAACTTTTGTGAAATCAAACTGTCCACTTAGGAAGCAACACTGATTGACAATACATTTCACATGCTGTTGTGCAAATGGCATAGACAACAGGTGGAAATTATAGGCAATTAGCAAGACACCCCCAATAAAGGAGTGGTTCTGCAGGTGGTACCACAGACCACTTCTCAGTTCCTATGCTTCCTGGCTGATGTTTTGGTCACTTTTGAATGCTGGCGGTGCTTTCACTCTAGTGGTAGCATGAGACGGAGTCTACAACCCACACAAGTGGCTCAGGCAGTGCAGCTCATCCAGAATGCGAGCTGTGGCAAGAAGGTTTGCTGTGTCTGTCAGCGTAGTGTCCAGAGCATGGAGGTGCTACCAGGAGACAGGCCAGTACATCAGGAGACGTGGAGGAGGCCGTAGGAGGGCAACAACCCAGCAGCAGGACCGCTACCTCCGCCTTTGTGCAAGGTGGAGCACTGCCCGAGCCCTGCAAAATTACCTCCAGCAGGCCACAAATGTGCATGTGTCTGCTCAAACGGTCAGAAACAGACTCCGTGAGGGTGGTATGAGGGCCCGACATCCACAGGTAGGGGTTGTGCTTTATAGCCCAACACTGTGCAGGACGTTTGGCATTTGCCAGAGAACACCAAGATTGGCAAATTCGACACTGACGCCCTGTGCTCTTCACAGATGAGTCTGGAGATGCTGTGGAGAACGTTCTGCTGCCTGCAACATCCTCCAGCATGACCGGTTTGGCGGTGGGTCAGTCATGGTGTGGGGTGGCATTTCTTTGGGGGTCCGCACAGCCCTCCATGTGCTCGCCAGAGGTAGCCTGTCTGCCATTAGGTACCGAGATGAGATCCTCAGACCCCTTGTGAGACCATATGCTGATGCGGTTGGCCCTGGGTTCCTCCTAATGCAAGACAATGCTAGACCTCATGTGGCTGGAGTGTGTCAGCAGTTCCTGCAAGAGGAAGGCATTGATGCTATGGACTGGCCCGCCCATTCCCCAGACCTGAATCCAATTGAGCACATCTGGGACATCATGTCTCGCTCCATCCACCAACGACACGTTGCACCACAGACTGTCCAGGAGTTGGCGGATGCTTTAGTCCAGGTCTGAGAGGAGATCCCTCAGGAGACAATCCGCCGCCTCATCAGGAGCATGCCTAGGCGTTGTAGGGAGGTCATACAGGCACGTGGAGGCCACACACACTACTGAGCCTCATTTTGACTTGTTTTAATGACATTACATCAAAGTTGGATCAGCCTGTAGTGTGGTTTTCCACTTTAATTTTGTGTGACTCCAAATCCAGACCTCCATGGGTTGATAAATTTGATTTCCATTGATAATTTTTGTGTGATTTTGTTGTCAACACATTCAACTAAGTAAAGAAATAAGTATTTAATATGAATATTTCATTCATTCAGATCTAGGATGTATTATTTTAGTGTTTTCTTTATTTTTTTGAGCAGTGTATTTTATTCTGACATTTCACATTCTTAAAATATCTGACCTAAGAAAGGGAATTTTTACGAGGATTAAATGTCAGGAATTGTGAAAAACTGAGTTGAAATGTATTTGGCTAAGGTGTATGTAAACCTCCGACTTCAACTGTACACATACACAAACGTGCAGCACCAGAGAGGGGGGACACTTCCCCCACTGATGTCGCTGGGCCTGTGGGAACAGCTATGGTGGGCCGTACCGAAGGTTATCCCCTCACCTCTTTCCCACGCTCCGGGGTGAAGTTTCCCCTTGGTACAGATCTATGATTAGCTTCCTCTCTCCCAATTCTAACCCGTAACCATTAGTGGGGGAAATTCAGAACTGACCCAAGATCAGCATCTATGGTAACTCAATGTATATACTGTAATAATATCAATTGAAATGTCCATGAATTGAGCCAATCCTCATTAATGTCCCATAGGTCACTTCATTACTCCCGCTTTGTTTACTACACAAGCTTCTGACTCAGCTGACTTTGTTGTTGAAGTATTATAAAAACATGAGTTACAAAACGCATTCACAGGGTTGGTTAACTCTTGCTGTTCCTCGGGTCTCCACCGAATTAGGTAAATCCGCTTTTTAGTTTTAATGCGCCCCACTGCTGGAACAATTTACAGCTCTCATTAAAATGGGATGTTCTGTGGCAGTTTAGGGCGTTGATTGAAAACCTATTTGCTGAGAACTGTAACTGTTTAGGATTCTGTATGTACTTTTTGCGTATTCTTTTTAATATTAACATGTATTAATGCATGTTTAGTTTTAAATGTGTATTTTGTACATTGATGTGTTTTGTGTACACAGGGCTCACCTGGAAATGAGACCCTACCTGTTAAAATAAAGTTAAAGTAAAAACATTTAAAATCACCGTGCTCCATTTCCTACGACGAGATCACATCGCACCGGCCTTGTGGCCCAACAATGGTCGCTGGTATTGTCTGAAAATCTTACCACAATGCTGGTGCAGAAAACTCCCTTAGCTGCCAAGACTGGGGTCGGTAGAAGTTTGCACCTAACCACTGACACAAGGTCTGATTTTTTTTTGTTGTTGTTGTTGTTGTCATAGAACTGAAAATGGTGGTCCTCTGTGGCTCATATGGTGAACACATGGTGCTAGCAAAACTAAAGTTGTGGCTTCAATTCCTGCTGGGATCACATAAACATGCACTATAGTGACTGCATACGTTTTTTGTAAGTCTCTTTGAAAAATGGCATATAATAGTTTGCGTATATGGTCATCTCCTCCTAGAACTTTGGTTTGGAGCATCTACTTGAAGCGTCAAAGCGACTGACCTCTGCATTATTGTCCTCTCTCTGACCTATATCTACAGGGCGGTGCAGCCGTCAGAGCTGGTGGGCAGCGTGTGGACGAAGGAGGACAAGGAGCTGAACTCGCCCAACCTTCTGCGCATGATCCGCCACACCACCAACCTCACGTTGTGGTTCGAAAAGTAAGAGCACCCATTTAGTTTTTTGGCATCACAAAGAAGCGGTCCTCCTGAAACGAGACCACGATATTCCTTACACTTGCAGTGTTGACAAAGCATTTTCTATGATGAATTTATGGCATTCAGTTCGACACATACAACGACACAGAGTTACATATGGAGTAAAACAAACATACAGTCAATAATGCAGTATAAACAAGTCTATATACGATGTGAGCAAATGAGGTGAGATAAGGGAGGTAAAGGCAAAAAAAAGGCCATGATGGCACAGTAAATACAATATAGCAAGTAAAACACTGGAATGGTAGATTTGCAATGGAAGAATGTGCAAAGTAGAAATTAATATAATGTGGTGCAAAGGAGCAAAATTAATTAATTAATTAAATACAGTAGGGAAAGAGGTAGTTGTTTGGGCTAAAATATAGGTGGGCTATGTACAGGTGCAGTAATCTGTGAGCTGCTCTGACAGTTGGTGCTTAAAGCTAGTGAGGGAGATAAGTGTTTCCAGTTTCAGTGCTTTTTGAAGTTCGTTCCAGTCATTCGCAGCAGAGAACTGGAAGGAGAGGCGGCCAAAGAAAGAATTGGTTTTGGGGTGACTAGAGAGATATACCTGCTGGAGCATGTGCTACAGGTGGGAGATGCTATGGTGACCAGCAAGCTGAGATAAGGGGGGACTTTACCTAGCAGGGTCTTGTAGATGACATGGAGCCAGTGGGTTTGGCGACGAGTATGAAGCGAGGGCCAGCCAACGAGAGCGTACAGGTCGCAATGGTGGGTAGTATATGGGGCTTTGGTGACAAAACGGATTGCACTGTGATAGACTGCATCCAATTTGTTGAGTAGGGTATTGGAGGCTATTTTGTAAATGACATCGCCAAAGTCGAGGATTGGTAGGATGGTCAGTTTTACAAGGGTATGTTTGGCAGCATGAGTGAAGGATGCTTTGTTGCGAAATAGGAAGCCAATTCTAGATTTAACTTTGGATTGGAGATGTTTGATATGGGTCTGGAAGGAAAGTTTACAGTCTAACCAGACACCTAAGTATTTGTAGTTGTCCACGTATTCTAAGTCCGAGCCGTCCAGAGTAGTGATGTTGGACAGGCGGGCAGGTGCGGGTAGCGATCGGTTGAAGAGCATGCATTTAGTTTTACTTGTATTTAAGAGCAATTGGAGGCCACGGAAGGAGGCATTGAAGCTTGCCTGGAGGGTTGTTAACACTGTCCAAAGAAGGGCCAGAAGTATACAGAATGGTGTCGTCTGCGTAGAGGTGGATCAGAGACTCACCAGCAGCAAGAGCAACCTCATTGATGTATACAGAGAAGAGAGTTGGTCCAAGAATTGAACCCTGTGGCACCCCCATAGAGACTGCCAGAAGTCCGGACAGCAGACCCTCCGATTTGACACACTGAAATCTATCAGAGAAGTAGTTGGTGAACCAGGCGAGGCAATCATTTGAGAAACCAAGGCTGTCGAGTCTGCCGATGAGGATGTGGTGATTGACAGAGTCGAAAGCCTTGGCCAGATCAATGAACACGGGTGCACAGTAATGTTTCTTATCGATGGCGGTTAAGATATTGTTTAGGACCTTGAGCGTGGCTGAGGTGCACCCATGACCAGCTCTGAAACCAGATTGCATAGCAGAGAAGGTATGGTGAGATTCTAAATGGTCGGTAATCTGTTTGTTGACTTGGCTTTCGAAGACCTTAGAAAGGCCTGGTAGGATAGATATAGGTCTGTAGCAGTTTGGGTCAAGAGTGTCCCCCTTTGAAGAGGGGGCTGACCGCAGCTGCTTTCCAATCTTTGGGAATCACAGACGACACGAAAGAGAGGTTGAACAGGCTAGTAATAGGGATGGCAACAATTTCGGCAGATAATTTTAGAAAGAAAGGGTCCAGATTGTCTTGCCCGGCTGATTTGTAGGAGTCCAGATTTTGCAGCTCTTTCAGAACATCAGCTGAATGGATTTGGGAGAAGGAGAAATGGAGAAGGCTTGGGCGAGTTGCTGTGGGGGGTGCAGTGCTGTTGACCGGGGTACGAGTAGCCAGGTGGAAAGCATGGCCAGCCGTAGAAAAATGCTTCTTGAAATTCTCAATTATGGTGGATTTATCAGTGGTGACAGTGTTTCCTATCTTCAGTGCAGTGGGCAGCTGGGAGGAGATGTTCTTATTCTCCATGGACTTTACAGTGTCCCAGAACTTTTTTGAGTTAGCGTTGCAGGAAGCAAATTTCTGCTTGAAAAAGCTAGCCTTGGCTTTTCTAACTGCCTGTGTATAATGGTTTCTAGCTTCCCTGAACAGCTGCATATCACGGGGGCTGTTCGATGCTAATGCAGAACGCCATAGGATGTTTTTGTGTTGGTTAAGGGCAGTCAGGTCTGGGGAGAACCAAGGGCTATATCTGTTCCTGGTTCTAAATTTCTTGAATGGGGCATGTTTATTTAAGATGGTTAGGAAGGCATAAAATTTTTTAAATATCCAGGCATCCTCTACAACGGGATGAGATCAGATATCCTTCCAGGATACCCCGGGCCAGGTCGATTAGAAAGGCCTGCTCGCTGAAGTGTTTCAGGGAGCGTTTTACAGTGATGAGTGGAGGTCGTTTGACCGCTGACATTTTACGGATGCAGGCAATGAGGCAGTGATCGCTAAGATCTTTTGAAGACAGCAGAGGTGTATTTAGAGTGCAAGTTGGTTAGGATGATATCTGTGAAGGCTTTGGGGAGGTACCCAGGTTACCATTGATAATTTGTGTGAGATTGAGGGCATCAAGTTTAGATTGTAGGATGGCTGGGGTGTTAACCTCTTGAAACTCCCCATCCCGGATCCGGGATTGTGACTAAGCCTCAGGCTCATTAGCATAACGTGAAACTTTTTCCGATTTCTGAAAATCGCAAATAAAATTAAAATAATGCGTTTGCTCTCAAGCTTAGCCTTTTCTTAACAACACTGTCATCTCAGATTTTCAAAATATGCTTTTGAACCATAGAAATTGACTAATTTGTGTAAGAGTAAAAAACTAGCATAGCATTTTGTGTAGCATGTAGCACGCAACATTTTCACAAAAGCCAGATAACCAAATAAATAAAATCATTTACCTTTGAAGAGCTTCTGATGTTTTCAATGAGGAGACTCCCAGCCACATACCAAATGCGCAGTGTTGGGGAAAGCGTCTGAAAGTGTAGGAGAAATCATTCCGTTTTCACATTGCCCTGGCTATGAAAGACAGAACCTCAAAAATGCAGTCACCTACAACGTGAATCTTGGTTTTCCGGATTAACTACATAATATCGGCACGAAACATGGATATTTGTTTTTGGAATCAACCTCAAGGTGTTTTTTCACATATCTCTTCATTGACATGCAGTTCTTGGAAGCTTGCTTCTTGTCTTGCCCCATGGAAAAATACTGGCAGGTGACTTTTGCGCACCAAGGTGGCGCAGGACACAGGTCTGGGGAGAACCAAGGTGCTATATCGGCGGACACGTGGTAAATGTGGTCTCTTATGGTCAATCTTCCTGGTCTGCCTACAATTACGTCACAATGCTGCAGACACCTTAAGATGGGAAGGGAGGCAGAAAGGGCAGACATCATTCTCTTGCGGGACAGCCATATAAGGAGATCATGAAAGACAGAGCCTCGAAAAATCCTTGTCATTTCCTGGATGCCAAGTCATCTTGGTTTTGCCTGAAGCTCACGTTAAAGGATGCAGGCACAGAGAAGATATTTGTATTTCTGGACACGCAGAGTGTTTTCTTTCGAACAGTAGCAATTATATGCATATCTAGCATCTTTTTGTGACAAAATATCTTGTTTAAATTGATAATTTTCTTCCAAAAATGAAATAGCGCCACCATAAGTGTAAGAGGTTAAGCATGTTCCAGTTTAGGTCGCCTAGCAGCACGAGCTCTGAAGATAGATGGGGGGGCAATCAGTTCACATATGGTGTCCAGAGCACAGCTGGGGGCAGAGGGTGGTCTATAGCAGACTGTAACGGTGAGAGACTTGTTTTTAGAGAGGTGGATTTTTAAAAGAAGAAGTTCAAATTGTTTGGATACAGACCTGGATAGTAGGACAGAACTCTGCAGGCTATCTTTGCAGTAGATTACAACACCGCCCCTTTGGCAGTTCTATCTTGTCTGAAAAGGTTGTAGTTTGGAAGTAAAATTTCAGAATTTTTGGTAGTCTTCCTAAGCCAGGATTCAGACACAGCTAGAACATCCGCGTTGGCAGAGTGTGCTAAATCAGTGAATAGAACAAACTTAGGGAGGAGGCTTCTAATGTTAACATGCATGAAACCAAGGCTATTACGGTTACAGAAGTCGTCAAAAGAGAGCGCCTGGGGAATAGGAGTGGAGCTAGGCACTGTAGGGCCTGGATTCACCTCTACATTGCCAGAGGAACAGAGGAGGAGTAGAATAAGGGTGTGGCTAAAAGCAATAAGAATTGGTCGTCTAGAACGTCTGGAACAGAGAGTAAAAGGAGGTTTCTGGGGGCGATAAAATAGCATCAAGGTATAATGTACAGACAAAGGTATGGTAGGAGGTGAATACAGTGGAGGTAAACCTAGGTATTGAGTGATGAAGAGAGAGATATAGAAACATCATTGAAACCAGGAGATGACATTGCATGTGTGGGTGGTGGAACTAATAGGTTGGATAAGGTATGGTGAGCAGGACTTGAGGCTCTACAGTGAAATAAGCCAATAAACACTAACCAGAACAGCAATGGACAAGGCATATTGACATTAAGGAGAAGCATGCTTCGTCGAGTGATCAAAAGGGTCCGGAGAGTGGAGAGGTTGGTTGGGGGTCACGGCGATTTAGACAGCTAGCCAGGTCATCGGTAGCAAGCTAGCATAGGATAGACGTCTGTTATTAGCCACCTCTTGCGTTCCGTCAGTAGATTAGTGGGGTTCCGTGTGGTAGAGGGGATTAATCCAAATCACACAACAACAACAAAAATAAAAACAATAGATATAGCTAGAGGCCCAAGAAGAAGAAAAAAACAATCAAAATAAATAAATAAATTGTCCGATTGTCTATTCAGATAGCAGCCGATAAGACAGCTAATGGCTAGCAGGCCGCAGATGGGCGCCCAGGCAACGTCGCGACGGAAAAGCCAGCCGGATAACTCCTTCGGGTAGATAACGTCGGCAGTCCAGCCGTGAAGGCCCGGTGGGGCTCCGCGTAGGCAGCAAAACGGGTCCGGATAGGTGACCGCAGCCCAGGAGTGATTGATGGAACTCCTCAGCTGGCTAGCTCCGGAACAACTGATGTTTGCTCCGGAATCGACGAAAGCTTTAACTAGCTTATGGATTAGCTTCTGGATTAGCTTCTGGCTAGCTTCTGACCTAGCTTCTGGATTAGCTTCTGGCTAGCTCCTGGCTAGTTTCTGGCTAGCTTCTTGGAGGATTACAGATTTGAGGTAAATAATACTTTTTATAAATATAAATTGGTGAGGCGGGTTGCAGGAGAGTGTTTTGGAGATGAGTTTATGGAAAATAAAACTAAAAATGTATGAAAAAAGTTGTATATATATATATATATATATATATACGGGACACGACAAGACGAGGACAAAAGACGTCTGAACTGCTATGCCATCTTGCATGATAAAGTATGTTATGTAGCTCAATGTATACTGAACAAAACTATAAACACAACATGTAAAGTGTGTTGGTCCCATGTTTCGTGAGCAGAAATAAAATATCCCAGAAATTTTCCGTGAGCACAAAAGCTTATTTCTCTCAAATGTTGTGCACAAATGAGTTTACATCCCTGTTAGTGAGCATTTCTCCTTTGCCTGAATAATCCATCCACCTGACAGGTGTGGCATATCAAGAAGCTGATTAAATAGCATGATCATTACACAGGTTCATCTTCTGCTGTGGACAATTAAAGGCCACTCTAAAATGTGCAGTTTTGTCACCAACACAATGCCACATATATCTCGAGTTTTGAGGGAGCATGCAATTGGCATGTTGACTGCAGGAATGTCCGCCAGAGCTGTTGCCAGAGAATTGAATGTTAATTTCTCTACCATAAGCCGTGTCCAACGTCATTTTGGAGAATTTGGCAATATGTCCAACTGGCCTCAACCGCAGTCCACATGTAACCACGCCAGCCCAGGACCTCCACATCCGGCTTCTTCACCTGCGGGATCGTCTGAGACCAGCCACCTGGACAGCTGATGAAATTTAGGAGTATTTCTGTCGATTAAAGCCCTTTTGTGGGGGGAAAACGAATTATGATTGGCTTTGCGTCCTTGCCCAGCCAAGTGATATCCATAGATTATTGCCTAATGAAATTGTTTCAATTGACTGATTTCCTTATATGAACTGTAACTCAGTAAAATCGTTAATTGTTGCATGTTGCGTTTTTGTTCATTATAGTTATGTCATGTCCTTTAGTGCACTGCATACAGGTGTTACGAATGCTTTTTGTAGGTGGCAGAATTTACCCCTAAATAAGGCTGAGATTACTCCTATCCTCCCCATGTTGATTCTCAAGTTGAAAAGGAAAGAAACAATTTGGGACAGTTTTTTTGTGTATGAGCTGCTAATCCCTGTCTGATTTCATGTGTGATAGCACACCAGGCTTGATATCTCCAGAGACTTCCTGGTTTAGTTTTCAGGGGTCACTGAATTGGTTGAGTGAAATGTGTCCTTACACTGACTTAATAGCTCACCATGTTACCAAATGAGGATTAACAGGTCAATATGTTGTTACTAATTAATACGTTTGGGAGCATTACAATGTACCAATATGTATTTTCTTTCCCCCACTTCCCATACACTTTGTCATCCACCAGCTTTGGACATGAAATGACTGAACTATGCAGACCTGATTCATGTTTATTAGGGCTTCCATCAACAACAAAAAAAACTTTTTGCAATTCAAAACAGAAAGGTAGTCCCTCGCTGTTTGTCAGTTTTTCGTTTAGTCCCTAATGAACACGGCCCTGGCCCTTGGGTTTAAATAGCATTTTTTTTCTCAATGTACTCCGTTCTCCACAGGTGTATCGTAGAGACGGAAAACCTGGAAGAGCGGGCAGCGGTGGTGGCCCGTATCATCGAGATCCTGCAGGTGTTCCAGGAGCTCAACAACTTCAACGGCGTGCTGGAGGTGGTCAGCGCCATGAACTCCTCGCCCGTCTACCGGCTAGACCACACCTTCGAGGTGACGAAGGCCTGGAGGGGTTCTTTCTGCAAGATTCTTTGAAGTTGTTGTTAGGAAATGGTGTGATAACTGTCTTGGTACTTTCTGGCATTGCATGAATCCAATGAAAATTGCAGTACCAAATAAAGTGCCTAGTGTTGATGAGTATTGTAATTAGTAAATCTCTACGTTGAGGTAACATAAAATTACAGATTTCTTATCAATAGAAAGCATGGCCAATGTGCCTCTGTGTACCATAGAGACACATCTGTAGGGCGAAATATATACAATTGTTTTGAATGAACTTTCGGCCCCTCTCCAGCAAATTCCAAGCCGACAGAGGAAGATTCTGGAGGAGGCCCATGAATTGAGCGAGGACCACTACAAGAAGTACCTGGCAAAACTGCGCTCCATCAACCCCCCCTGTGTCCCCTTCTTTGGTATGCTCTAGAGCAGTGTTTCTCAACCTTTTTGATACCAGGGACGAGGAAGCTATGGTCCTTTTTGTGTCAGGGACTCACAAGTAATGTACCGTTTTTATTTTGTACACAGCAGTACTGTGTATCTAAGACAATTTCCCCCTCGGGAACATTAAAGTTGATCCTGTCCTATGCTATCCTAAGCTAGGGTTTTTCCTCCTTGGAGGACCGCTTACATTAGAACTAGTGTTGGTTAACCATCTCTGGGACCGGCCGGCAACATTCCACGAACCGGTGCTAGTCCATCGACATCATTGCTCCCCTCTCTCATGTCTTTTCTCTCTCTCTAACTCCTCAGGGATCTACTTGACGAACATCCTGAAGACGGAGGAAGGCAACCCTGACTTCCTGAAGAGGCATGGCAAGGAGCTGATCAACTTCAGCAAGCGACGGAAAGTGGCGGAGATCACCGGGGAGATCCAGCAGTACCAGAACCAGCCCTACTGCTTACGGGTGGAGAGCGATATCCGGGTGAGGAGCAAAAACAGTGATGTCGCACGTTCCATTGAAGTTGGTCACCACTCTATGGCCGGCCTGCATAGTCAACATTTTTTGAGAAATTGTCATACTTTCCGGCTTTGCAGCATAGTCCAACCCATAAACGTTTGACAAATACCATCTAGTTACGTGGAATATGAATGGGTATAAATATGATTAAACAAGGGAGTAATATAAGTAATATATCACATCATTTGGCCTGTTTCCTTTCACGATTTCATCTCTCCAGTTCCCATGTACAGTTGACAGTTTTCCAAGTCATAGCAACCTCTTAGTTTTTGATTAGATATTCATTTAGTGCTGATCCCTCGCTTAAACTTTAATCTCATTGACATCAATGCATGAAAATTTGAAATGTGGAAGTTAGAATTCACTGCTTTAGTAGAGTTTCTGCCACTCAGCTCCCGACATGTACTAGTTGGTTATTTATCCAATTGTCCCCAATCACCCACACCCTTGTCTATAGTCATTAGGACAACAATGTATACTTCTCAATGGGTCTGTCGACTCTCTGTTTCTCTCATTTGTGTTGAACAGAAGTTCTTTGAAAACCTCAATCCAATGGAGGACAAGGCAGAAAAGGAGTTTGCTGACTATCTGTTCAACAAGTCTCTGGAGATTGAGCCTCGGAATGCCCGGTCGTTGCCTCGATTTGTAAGTGTCTTGTCCCTCTCCCTTCTTACGGTTCACGTGACTATCCTCTCTCGGACTCCCGTTTGATCAGTTATTGTATTTCAAACCTTCGTTAGAATGACATTGAAACTTCATGAGTTGAAATGAAAAATCATTTTTGTCCACTATTCATTGTTTCACATTTGAGTCAATTAGCTTTTTCGTACTGGCCCCCGTACTGGCATTGCAAGTGTCATACTCTACCATCTGAGCCACGGGACCACACTGAGCCACACTTAAGCATGTGTGGCTCCCTGTATGCTCTTAAGCAGTGGCGTCTCGTGTAATTTCCAACAAGTGGGGCTGTTGCAAACTGGCAATAGGTAGCTCACAAATAAGTCCACATTTCCAAATGGAATAAGTAGGCTACTGCAAATGTTCAACTTCAACTTATTTGCTAGACGTACAAGCATGTGGGAGTACAATAACAGACAAACTTGTGGTAGTTTAGTTATAGCTAACGTCATGTCTTGTTTGAGCTTTGCTGAAACAGCTGTTTGACAGTATCATCTTCTGTGTCTGCGCTCACTTCATACTTTGACAACAGTGCAGTGTTTTGTCGATCATCGCCATCTGGTGTACAGAGTTATAATTGCAAACCAGGGGCTCTTTGGATAGGTTCAATAAGAGTGGCTAAAATCCTATGATAACCGCAAGGGGTATAGGGATAACTTTAAATTGCATTGAATGAGGTGGCTTGAGAAGCTCTCTGGAATGCTGGAACTACGCTGCCAATTACAGCAGCACATTTTATTTTTGAAAACTCAATTTGTAATCTAAATGCAGTTATTAATATACACAAGCTTGATATTATTACAATATTTGATCATTATATAAATTTTTGTAAATCCATTTTTATCTCATTGCTGCCAGGTGGGGCGGCGTCCGAGTGCCCTCTATGGACGCAACGCCCCTGCTATTAAGGTAGAAAAAAGACTAACAATTACAGGTAGCTGCCAAAATAAAGGACCCACTTGAGTAAATGAGGGATATTAAAGTATATTGAAAGCAGTTGCTTCCCCACAGGTGTTCCTGAGCTTATTAAGCAATTATTTCATCCCATCATGTTTAGGGTCGTGGATAAAAATGCTCAGTTTCCCATTATTTTGGCTACCATGGCTAGAAGAAGAGAGAGGTGACTTTGAAAGAAGGATATAAATGGTGCATAGAGGGTTTAAAGGGTGTGTGTGTCAGTCACCAGATCTCACCCAATTGAACAATTATGGTAGATTCTGGATCGGCACCTGAGACGGCGTTTTCCATCAACAAAACACCAAATGATGTAATTTCTCATGGAAGGAGGGTGTCACATCCCTCCAAATAAAGTTGTAAACACTTGTAGAATCTATGCCAAGGCATATCGAAGCTGTTCTGACGGCTTGTGGTGGCCCAACGCCCTATTAATATACTTTATGTTGGTGTTGGTTTATTTTGGCAGTTACCTTCAGGTAACACACTAACCAGATAGTCCCCCAATCTCTGACATTAATTACCAGAACCAGCAGTACTTGAGGGCTGAGAGTCTGCAGTTGAGTAGCCCTGACATTGTAGAAGTGTTGCCCTGACCCCTCCTTCAACTCCCCCCTCTCCCTGTCTCCTTCCAGCCCAAGAAGTACAACTGCCCGCTCAAGTCCCCCGGTGTGCGCCCGTCCTCGGTGCGCCCGGGCACCATGCGACATCCAACGCCATTGCAGAATGAGCCGCGCAAGATCAGCTACAGTCGCATCCCTGATAGCGAGATGGAGAGCGCCGCCTCTGCACCCAACTCGCCGCGCACGCCACTCACGCCGCCGCCGGCCTCGGCTGCCTCCAGCTCCACAGATATCGGCAGCGTGTTCGACTCGCCCCAGGGCCCCTCCAGCCCCTTCCACTCCAGTAGGTGGTCCTTCAAGCTGGATGAGGGAGCAGGTTGGGTGGGGATTGTGGAGGAGGGAGGATAGGTTGGGTGGGAGCGTAGCTAGAGCTTATAGAGAAAGTGTTTGTTAAACACAGTTTGAGATTTTCCTTCCGCCTCAGTCTCTCATTCTCTCAGGGCCTTCTCTCTTTTCTCTTTTCTCTACTCCGGCCTTTCCCTCCATCCAGACTGCGACAGCATCTTTGCCCAGGTCTCCTTACCACACGGCCCACGTTAGTATGACCCTCAAAGCCTTCCTGTTGTCAGTGTCCCCTCACTACCCATCCACCCACACCCCATACAAACTACTACATCAACCCACCCCCATCTCTCACTCATTCTGACCCTCCCAAGCCCTACTTGCCTCTCCCTACCCGCATGCAACTGACATCCACCTCATTGCTCCCATCTCCCCTCACCGTTGCCCCTGTCCGTCTCTATGGCAAAGAATGCTCTGTTGTCTGTGTGTGTTTCCAAGTAGACGTTGCCCACAGAAACAGATCTAGGATCAGCTCTAAATCCTGACCCTAACCAGGCTCCTGACCAGCTGAACTGACCTTAGATCATTGTCACCCTCCCTCCTGTTCTCCTGTCCTTAATCCATTGTCACTGTGAGGTTTTGCTCTGTGCATTCTTGTACAACATCACTCTGTGGGAGACAGTGCATTCGGAAAGTATTTAGACCCCTTGAGTTTTTCCACATTCTGTTACGTTAGAGCCTTACCCTAAAATCGATTTTAAAAATCCCTCATCAATCTACACACAATACCCCATAATGACAAAGCAAAAACTTTTTTTAATTTTTAATTTTGTACATTTGTTACAAATAAAATACTGAAATATCACATTCACGTAAGTATTCTAATCAAATCAAATGTTATTTGTCATGCGCCGAATACAACAGGTGTAGACTTTTACAGTAAAATGCTTACTTACAAGACCTTAACCAACAATGCAGTTTTAAAAGAATAAAAGTTTAAAAAAAATAAAGAACAGCATTAAAATAACAATAGCGAGGCTATATACAGGGGGTGCCAGTACAGAGTCAATGTGCAGGGGCACCGGTTGTGTAGATAGTTATTAAAGTGACTATGCATAAATAATAACAGAGTAGCAACAGCAAGGGGGGGGCGGGGGGGGGGGGGGTGCTGTCTCGTCATTGTCGGTGATCAGGCCCTACCACTGTTGTCATCGGCAAACTTAATGATGGTGTTGGAGTCGTGCCTGGCTGTGCATTCATGAGTGAACAGGGAGTACAGTAGGAGACTGAGCACACACCCTTAACTGGATGTGTTGTTAGCTACCCTTACCACCAGGGGGCGGCCCGTCGGGAAGCCCAGGTTCCAGTTGCAGTGTTTAGTCCCAGAATCCTTACCTTAGTGATGAGCTTTGAGGGCATTATGGTGTTGAACGCTGAGCTGTAGTCAATGAACAGCATTCTCACATAGACATTCCTTTTATCCAGGTGTGAAAGGGCACTGTGAAGTGCAATAGCGATTGCATCATCTGTGGATCTGTTGGGGAGGTATGCAAATTGGAGTGGGTCTATGGTTTCTGGTATAATGGTGTTGATGTGAGCCATGACCAGCCTTTTAAAGCACTTCATGGCTACAGACGTGAGTGCTACGGGTCTGTAGTCATGTAGGCAGGTTACCTTAGTCCCTGTTTCCAAGAACACTATGGTGGTTTGCTTGAAACATGTTGGTATTACAGACTCAGACAGGGAGAGCTTGAAAATGTCAGTGAAGACACTTCAAATCAAATTTTATTTGTCACATACACATGGTTAGCAGATGTTAATGCGAGTGTAGCGAAATGCTTGTGCTTCTAGTTCCGACAATGCAGTAATAACCAACAAGTAATCTAACTAACAATTCCTAAACTACTGTCTTATACACAGTGTAAGGGGATAAAGAATATGTACATAAGGATATATGAATGAGTGATGGTACAGAGCAGCATAGGCAAGATACAGTAGATGGTATCGAGTACAGTATATACATATGAGATGAGTATGTAAACAAAGTGGCATAGTTAAAGTGGCTAGTGATACATGTATTACATAAGGATGCAGTCGATGATATAGAGTACAGTATATACGTATGCATATGACATGAATAATGTAGGGTAAGTAACATTATATAAGGTAGCATTGACTAAGGTAGCACTTGTCAGCGCATGCTCAGAGTACACGTCCTGGTAATGATGCTCTCATGCATGTTTCAGTGTTACTTGCCTCGAAGCGAGCATTGAAGTAATTTAGCTCCTCTGGTAGGCTCGTGTCACTGGGCAGTTCTTGGCTGTGCTTCCCTTTGTAGTCTGTAATAGTTTGCGATCCCTGCCACATCCGACGAGCATTGGAGCCGGTGTAGCACGATTCGAACTTAGTCCTATATTGACACCTTTGCCTATTTGATGGTTCGTCGGAGAGCATAGTGGGATTTCTTATAAGCTTCCGAGTTAGAGTCCCGCTCCTTGAAAGAGGCAACTCTTCCCTCAGTGCAGGTTGAGGTATGTACGTACAGACAACGTCATCGATGGACTTATTGATGAAGCCAGTGACTGATGTGGTGTACTCCTCAATGCCATCGGAGGAATCCCGGAACATATTCCAGTCTGTGCGAGCGAAACAGTCCTGTAGCTTAGCATCTGCTTCATCTGACCACTTTTTTATTGACTGAATCACTGGTGCTTCCTGCTTAAATGTTTGCTTGTAAGCAGGAATCAGACCCTTTACCCAGTACTTTGTTGAAGAACCTTTGGCAGCGATTACAGTCTCAAGTCTTCTTGGGTATGACGCTACAAGCTTGGCACACCTGTATTTTGGGAGTTTCTCCCATTCTTCTCTGCAGATCCTTTCAAGCTCTGTCAGGTTGGATGGGGAGTTTCGCTGCACAGCTATTTTCAGGTGTCTCCAGAGATGTTCGATCGGGTTCAGGTCCGGGATCTGGCTGGGCCACTCAAGGACATTCAGAGACTTGTCCTGAAGCCACTCCTGCGTTGTCTTGGCTGTGTGCTTATGGTTGTTGTCCTGTTTGATGGTGAACCTTCACCCCAGTCTGATAATCTGCTCCAGAGCGCACAGGACTTTGTCAAGGATCTCTGTACTTTGCTCCATTAATATTTTACTCGATCCTAACTAGTCTTCCAGTAACTGCCACTGAAAGAAAATCCCACAGCATGATGCTGCTACCACCATGCTTCACCGTTGGGATGGTGCCAGGTTTCGTCCAGATGTGACACTTGGCATTCAGGCCAAAGAGTTCAATCTTGGTTTCACCAGAACAGAGAATCTTGTTTCTTATTTTCTGAGAGTCTTTCGGTGCCTTTTGGCAAACTCCCAAGTGGGCTGTCATGTACCTTTTTACTGAGGAGTGGCTTCCATCTTGCAACTCTACCATAAAGCCTGATTGGTGGAGTGCTGCAGAGATAGTTGTTCTTCAGGAAGTTTCTCCCATCTCCACAGAGGAACTTTAGAGCTCTGTCAGTGACCATCGGGTTCTTGGTCACCTCCCTGATCAAGGCCCATCTCCCCCGATTGCTCTGTTTGGCCGGGTGGCCAGCTCTGGGAAGAGTCTTGGCGTTTCCAACCTTTTTCCATTTAAGAATGAGGCCACTGTGTTCTTGGGGACCTTCAATGCTGCAGAATTGTTTTGGTACCCTTTCCCAGATCTGTGCCTCGAAACAATCTTGTTTTCGCTTTGCCATTATAGGGTATTTTGTGTAGATTGAGGATTATTTTTATTTTATTAACATTTATTTTAGAATAAGGTCTGGAATACTTTTTGAATGCACTGTATAGTTAGTAGCAGTTGTATGTAGTAGATATTATGCATCATTGAAGTTGGTTGACGTGATTGCTTCCTCAAATATAATACTTTAGTGTTGTCTTTGTATACTCTTCCTGAAAGAGTTTCTATTACCCATCCATTCATCATCCTCTATTCTCTTTTTTTTTTCATTTTCTGTGTTTTCAATGCTTGTATTTACTCCATTCTTCGTGGGCCTGAATGTCTTCAGTTCATCTCTTTCTTTGAAATGAATGTGTGATTTATAACCTAGAAAACAGTCAAGTGCCAGGCAAAAGAGAGAACCCCCAGACACTCAGTTGGCCATCCCTGAGTTGTAGAGTCCTGTATGGGATGAATTGGGTTGAAATATGTGTAATTACTGTCTTCTTGTAAGGCTTAATTTTAGTTAACCTGATTTCCTTCTTTTCCAGGGTCCTCCTCAGTTTCCTCCATGGTGAGTTTCCACAGGAACACTGAAGACACCACCATCCCCCCGCCTGTGCCCCCTCGCAGACGCCCCGAATCCGCCCCCGCTGAATCTTCCCCTTCGAAGGTGACTCTATTTTTACCTGTTTGCTACCTAAGGTTTTCTGAGACTCCCGGGTGGCGCAGTGGTCTAAGGCACTGCATGTCAGTGCATGAGGCGCCACTGCAGTCCCTGGTTTGAATCCAGGCTGCATCACATCCGGCCGTGATTGGGAGTCCTATAGGGCGGTACACAATTGGCCCAGCGTCATCCGGGTTTGGCCGTCATTGCAAATAATAATTTGTTCTTAACTGACTTGTCTAGTTAAATAAAAGTATAAACAATGCAGTTTTAAAAAATACCTTAAAAAGAATAAAAGTAACAAATAATTAAAGCGCAGCAGTAAAATAACAATAGTGAGGCTATATACAGGGGGTCCTGGTACAGAGTCGATGTGTGAGGGCACCGGTTAGTCGAATCATTAGGATGTTTCTTGATTGATTGATTCTAGAGTTTAGATGAATGCTAAATATCCAATGAAACACAACAAAGTTCCACTGTCAGTTATTTGCTAGTCATTTCTTGAGATTTTAGATTACATTTTTGAGAGTTTGTCGAGTCTTCATAACGTTTGTGCTTCTCCTTCTTTTTCCTTTTCCACCTGCACGTCTCTCACATTCCAGATGATGTCAAAGCACTTGGACAGCCCCCCCGCCATCCCCCCACGGCAGCCCACCACCACCAAGGTCTACTCGCCTCGCTACTCGCTCTCGACCGAGCGCACCTCTGTGTCGGAGCCACCTGACAGCCCACCCACCCTGCCGCCGCGGGAGCCCGTGAGAACGCCGGACGTCTTCTCCAGCTCAAACAGCCCCCTGCACCTGCAGCCACCCCCGCTGGGCCGCATCCGCAGCAGTGAACCCACGCTGAGCCAGACCTTCTTCCCACCCTCGCCGTTCAGCCCGCTCACCCCGCCGCCGCCGCCCCCTACCCCCTCGCCCTCGCTGGGGCCCAGCGGCCCAGACTGCTGCAGCGACTCAGCCCTCCTCCCTCTGGGGGGTGCAGCTGGCCCCCCTGTGCCCCCTCGCCAGAGCACCAGCAGTGCCGCTGCCCAAGCTATTCCCAAGCTCCCTCCCAAAACATACAAAAGGGAGTCGGTGTCACACCCGTCCCTAGTGCATCGGGACGGCCCACCCCTACTGGAGAATGCCAACCCCTCTTAAAAATACTTGTATATGTGATATGGGGGAAATCATTAAACACTAAAGACTTTAGACTTGAACAAAAATTGAATTGTGATGACGTCTTTAAGGGAAAAAAGGCAATGCCAGTGTAGGTTCTTTGCTACCTGGAAAAATAATCATGTGCCCTTATAAAAAAGAAAAAATACTTAAACGAATGATGATTGTCCATTTTCATTTGTGCAGACCATTGGAGACTCCCTATAAAAACCCTTTTGGGGGGGTATCTTACTGTTTGTTTGTTTTGTTGTGTGTTTGTATGTACAGTATGTTGTTTGTCATCGTCCAATGTTTATTTCATTTGGTTTATTATTATTTTTTTAAGTGAATCGATTGCAGCATTACTTGTCAATGAGCTCGGTGGCCTACACATGCATATACAGCTTGAACCATAATAAACCTTGAACCAGGACCACACAAGTCCACCGCACGCTGGAGGATGGAACGATAAAGACTGTAGACCAGTTTGAACAGACTCCAGGAGAAATCCACAAATTGAATAGTGTTTTAACTCACTGTGTATGGGCTAAGTAATCTACTAAAATGGCCCATGTTGACCAGAGATGGACCAGAGAGGACTCAAGCTATCACGGTGTTGTAAACCCATTTCAACTCCCCAATAACAAATGTCTGCCGTTCAATCCACCTCACTCAGATTGAAAAAGGAACTTGGGAAATCATGTTGTTAAATGGTGTTTAAGGCTTTGTGTAGAGACTGAGTCCGAGGCAAACGTTTATTTTTTTTGTGCCAGTAGATCGACCAGAGTACCATGATTTAAGGCAGGGTTGCCCAAACTTGGGCCTGGCCCCCCTTGGTGCATGTTTGGGTTTTTGCCCTAGCACTACACAACTGATTTAAATAAGCAAAGCTTGATGATGAGTTGGGTAATTGAATCAGATGTGCAGTGCGAGGGCAAGAAACTAAATGTGGGGGGCCCGGGACCGAGTTTGAGAAACCCTGATTTAAGGTACCCATCCACACCAAAGAGGTACTTTTCAAGAAAAACAAGAAGTGATTGTTCTTAAGTTTGTGTTAGTACTTTTATGTTCTGATTTATTTCTGCCAATGAGTATGTAAAGAAAATTATGATTGACTTCTTTAAACAAGGGAATAAAAGTGTTTCTACCACCTATAAGTCAACTATGAAACGAGTGAAGAGCTGGCTAACGTCCTGAACGCGAAGGCCCTGTTAGAATAGATTTGTTTAATGACTTCCTCGACGTGGACACTGGTCTGACATGACTGAAGCTGATCGGGTTATGTACTGGAGACCTTGCTCTCTCAGTAACATCATAAAGAGTCTGTATGGAAATGTAATTGTTTACCTCAAATTTCAGCTTGAGTCTTGCCTGGATGGCAAGACTCTGTCATTTAGCAGACACTCTTATCCAGAGCGATTTACAGGAGTGAGTGCATACATTTTTTTCATACTTTTTCATACCTGTCACCCGTGGGAATCAAACCCACAACCCTGGCATTGCAAGCACCATGCTCTACCAAATGAGCCACATGTTATAATTCTTAACTCATGAAACCACACAGTCCTGAAAGGAAGGATGAAGGGATCTTCCTTTTAAAGGATCCAAAAAGGGCCATAGCAAAATGCAGTTGAATAGCTGGGCATGAATACAATACATTTAATCACATGTAGACCACATTCCAGTCAAATGTTACTAACTCGTTAGTGGATGGTCATATAGTAACAGTACATCTTGAATAGACAAGATTTTAATTACGAGAACAATGGCCTGTGAGTTTGTCAATAGTTTATATATAGGAAATCAAACAAGTGTACTTTTGAATCATTTTGGTTTATTTGAACATGTACAAGTTTTCCATCTTCAGTTTATACTATGGTTTAAATGTGAGCTGTGAGTCACCCAAAGTGCACCGTGTATGGAATAGGGTGCCATATTTATGGACCCTGGTCAAAAGTAGTGCACTATATAGGGAATAAGGTGCCGTTTGAGATGCACTCATGATGAATAGCCTAAAGTAATTAATCTGGGTTTGTTGTCTTCATTGTAATAATTCTTGGCTATTCTCCCTGGTTTCTTCCCATTGAACTAAGTTCCATAGGGCCATCCTGTCAGTTGATTTAAAAAAAAACATGTTATTTTTCTGGCCCATACACTATGTAATGGTTGGAGTTTGAGAGTCATAGAAACAGAATGACTAGAACGTGCATTCACATTCAAGTCAAGTTCCGCGATGGGTCAACTGACGGCAATATCAGTGCACCAATATTCCATCTAGGAAAGTAATGATTACCTTTTAAGGAATTAGCAACCAGGTTGTATGTGTGTACTGTATGTATGTGATCATCTCATTCACAGTGACCTTGTGTTTACCAGCAATACTGTGAAAAAGCCTTGGCAACAGTAGGTCTCTTTAACCCACAACACATTGATGCAGTGTCCGAAATGCAATAATTGTGCCACGTTGGGAATGAACATACAGTGGGGTAGGAAAGTATTTAGTCAGCCACCAATTGTGCAAGTTCTCCCACTTAAAAAGATGAGAGGCCTGTAATTTTCATCATAGGTACACTTCAACTATGACAGACAAAATTAGGGAAAAAAATCCAGAAAATCACATTGTAGTATTTTTTTATGAATTTATTTGCAAATGATGGTCGGAAAATAAGTATTTGGTCAATAACAAAAGTTTATCTCAATACTTTGTTGTATACCCTATTGGCAATGACAGAGGTCAAACGTTTTTCTGTAAGTCTTCACAAGGTTTTCACACACTGTTGCTGGTATTTTGGCCCATTCCTCCATGCAGATCTCTAGAGCAGTGATGTTTTGGGGCTGTTGCTGGGCAACACAGACTTTCAACTCCCTCCAAAGATTTTCTATGGGGTTGAGATCTGGAGACTGGATAGGCCACTCCGGGACCTTGAAATGATTCTTACGAAGCCACTCCTTCGTTGCCCGGGCGGTGTGTTTGAGATCATTGTCATGCTGAAAGACCCAGCCATGCCCTTGCTGATGGAAAGAGGTTTTCACTCAAAATCTCATGATACATGGCCCCATTCATTCTTTCCTTTACACAGATCAGTCGTCCTGGTCCCTTTGCAGAAAAACAGCCCCAAAGCATGATGTTTCCACCCCCATGCTTCACAGTAGCTATGGTGTTCTTTGGCTGCAACTCAGCATTCTTTGTCCTCCAAACACGACGAGTTGAGTTTTTACCAAAAAGTTCTATTTTGGTTTCATCTGACCATATGACATTCTCCCAATCTTCTTCTGGATCATCCAAATGCTCTCTAGCAAACTTCAGACGGGCCTGGACATGTACTGGCTTAAGCAGGGGGACACGTCTGGCACTGCAGTCCCTGGCGGCGTAGTGTGTTACTGATGGTAGGCTTTGTTACTTTGGTCCCAGCTCTCTGCAGGTCATTCACTAGGTCCCCCCGTGTGGTTCTGGGATTTTTGCTCACCGTTCTTGTGATCATTTTGACCCCACGGGGTGAGATCTTGCGTGGAGCCCCAGATCGAGGGAGATTATCAGTGGTCTTGTATGTCTTCCATTTCCTAATAATTGCTCCCACAGTTGATTTCTTCAAACCAAGCTGCTTACCTATTGCAGGTCTACAATTTTGTTTCTGGTGTCCTTTGACAGCTCTTTGGTCTTGGCCATAGTGGAGTTTGGAGTGTGACTGTTTGAGGTTGTGGACAGGTGTCTTTTATACTGATAACAAGTTCAAACACGTGCCATTAATACAGGTAACGAGTGGAAGACAAAGGAGCCTCTTAAAGAAGAAGTTACAGGTCTGTGAGAGCCAGAAATCTTGCTTGTTTGTAGGTGACCAAATACTCATTTTCCACCATAATTTGCAAATAAATTCATTAAAAATCCTACAATGTGATTTTCTGGATTTTTTTTTCCATTTTGCCTGTCATAGTTGAAGTGTACCTATGATGAAAATTACAGGCCTCTCTCATATTTTTAAGTGGGAGAACTTGCACAATTGATGGCTGACTAAATACTTTTTTGCCCCACTGTATACTGCTGACCATGACTTCCAAGCATTTAAGCCGAATGCAGCAGTGAGATGTGCAGTCAGGTAAAATTTGATGAGTAAAATTAATTTGTTTCACTGCTATGTTGAGTTAGAATGTGAACAGAGACTCATATTTGACTCACGTTAAACTACATACACACCCTTAGGTTAGAAATAGCCCATTGAGCCATTAGCCGGGGAGCTTAGAGGATAAGTTCTAGGGGATCATTTGGTTGACTGATTGTTAGAGTTGTACTGAAGGTCCTGACTCAGTGCAGCTGGTCAGTTAGAGACTGGCTAATGTGTGTAATTTGAGTGTATCTAATAGTATTGGGAGTTGATAACGCAGTTTCAGGGGGGGACCTTTCATCAAACGACACATCCCATGCACAGCTGGAGTCTTTCAAAGCAGTAACTTCCGAGCACAACCTTCCATCGTCTTGTCCAATCAGGCTTCCTGCAACCGGGGGCTGATCCTCCCGGGAGCTCAGCAACCAACCTCAGTCCACGGCCAGGAGCTGGCCACTCATACCCTACTCCATCTACTACCACCCTTTCCAACATGTTTGTCAGATGGCGAGAAGCCTGACATGACTGACCTTGGTTTATCTGGAATGAAGCCACTAGTCTCTCTGTCCCTCTTGCCAATAGTCTATACATGTGTTATGATTGATTCCTTATTAAAGTATAAATATGTATACCCTTTATCTGTTTACACTAATGGTTTTACCATCTGTTAAATAGTGTGCAGTGTGTGTATTGACACAGTGTTACTCGTGTGTGTGTGTTTGTTGATACTCCTGTGTGTTTCAAATGTTTGCCTCTATGAGGGGGGTCGTCCTTCTCTTTCTGCTTTCTCTCTGGGCTGGCGACAAGATGGACGCTCTGATCAGTGAAGCAATTTTAGCAAAACTGATTACAGAGATGAAAAAGTGAGTGCTTCTCTGTTTTGTTGTAATCATATAATCTCTGTTTTATTACCACATTTCTTATGACCCAAAGAAACCCATGCATTTCTATACTATAGGGAATTGTCCCCAAACTACAAATAAGGTCAACCATAGTATGTGCTTTGTGTTCTCCCCTCTGTGTCTCATTGTTTCTGCTGTTCCGGGTTCGGACTGCAAAATCGTCAGTATGCCATGGCTGTGTCTGGACGTTGGATTGATTGTGACGACTGCTGTTCATCGAATGATTAACTGTTTATAATTATGTGATTAAATTAATCAGGTAATTATTAACTCAGTAACCTGGGGCACCATGGAAAAGTTTGGTGTTATTCAATTTCTATTTGCCAAATTAACTCAGAATATCGATTTTACAACAGCCGCTAATTCATTAATTTCCTCTACAGTCTCATTCTGAACGTGGCATATTCCGGGAATTTGCTCAAACACGAGTCCCACTAAATAAGTCTGTACCACACCAGTTGAGTTGATTATTTATTTACTAACAAGCTAAAATGATAATATAAGATGCACATACACAAACACACAGTCTAGGCTATTGATTAGAACTTAGTACAATGAAACAGGTCCCTAGCGGGCCAACACAATATGACACGTGCTACACAAAATGGGGATTTAAAAATAGAGAGAAAAAGAGTGCACGAGAGAAAGGCACACTTGGGTACATTTGTAAACTATGATTATTTTAACCCTAACCTTGCCCCGAATGGCCACTCTTATGGGTCAGAATATAATGATGTAATTACGTGTCAAAGGTCTCTGATGGGGTATCTCTTCATGGACCGGGTTTTCCTTCTCTGATGGCATCACTTCTGTTGTTCTGATTGTCCACACGATGACAGTGTCCTTTGTCTTAGTGGTCTGTTTCCTTGCCCTTGTTCTGAAAAGGGGTCTTCTGAGGACAGCCAGCCATGTAGCTCAGGGCTCCGACGTAGGAGTGAAAACAGTTTAGACACATGATTCCTTGGAGAGTGGTAACCGGGTGGTCCTGCTTGAATTCACACTCTTAGAAACAACTACTCATCCATAGCATAGATTGTTAAAAGGTTCCTTTGTCTTCAACCTCGTGTTGAGTTTTGAGATTACAGCTAATCGGACCTTGTGGTCATCTAGTCATAATGTTCATTCTTAACCTACATGTTTTATACCCTTGGGTCAGAAATGGGCGTTTCCGCCTCCAATTTAGACAGACTTCACATTTCATCTTTACAAAAACTTTCTCTTTGATCTGGACATTTTCCACACAACGCACATTATGCAAACATCAGGTACATATTGTGAAAACTTCAAATTACAATGTTTTTGTTATAACGTCATTTAACGTGTAATAACATAACAAAAACATCATTTTCATATTCCATCTATTGTCATTACTACCATTTTGGCTGTCGAAACACATTGTCCCAAAGTCCATTTATTGCATGTTACTGTTCTGAGGTAGGTTCTCCATAGGCCCATCATACATTCCATTCCTCCAAAGTGAGAGGACAAAGGGATTTTGTTTGCTGCCTTAAGATATACTGTAACGACGTTCTTCTTTTGTTGAAAGAGAGTCGGACCGAAATGCAGCGTGTAGCTTACTCATGTTTATTTAGTGAAACAAACAAAACGAACTATACATGAATAACAAATAAATACAAAACAACAAACGGAACGTGAAACCTATTACAGCCTGACTGGTGAAACTAACACAGAGACAGGAACAATCACCCACGAAATGTAAAGCGAAACCCAGGCTACCTAAATACGGTTCCCAATCAGAGACAACGAGAATCACCTGACTCTGATTGAGAACCGCCTCAGGCAGCCAAACCTATTAAACACACACACCCCTAATCAGCTACAATCCCAACTACTACAAACCCCAATACGAAAATACAATACAATAAACCCATGTCACACCCTGGTCTGACTAACTAATAAACTAAAACACAAAATACTAAGACCAAGGCGTGACAGAACCCCCCTAAGGTGCGGACTCCCGAACGCACCTCAAAAATATAGGGAGGGTCCGGGTGGGCGTCTGTCCATGGTGGCGGTTCCGGCTCCGGACGTGGACCCCACTTCATAAATGTCATTATTCCTCCCATTCACGTCCAGGGATAATCCACCCTCACCGCCGACCATGGCCGAATAGTCCTCACCCAGAACCCTACATAACAGAGGAGCAGCTCGTGACTGAGGGGCAGCTCGGGACTGAGGCAGCTCGGGACTGAGGGGCAGCTAGGGACTGAGGGGCAACTCGGGACTGAGGGGCAACTCGGGACTGAGGGGCAGCTCGGGACTGAGGGGCAGCTCGGGACTGAGGGGCAGCTCGGGACTGAGAAGAAGCCCAGTACTGAGAAGAAGCCCAGTACTGAGATGAAGCCCAGCCAGGCAGTTGAATCCGGCAGATCCTGGCTGACTGGCGGATCCTGGCCGACTGGCAGATCCTGGCCGACTGGCGGATCCTGGCTGACTAGCAGATCTGGCAGATCCTGGCTGACTGGCGGATCCTGGCTGACTAGCAGATCTGGCAGATCCTGGCTGACTGGCGGATCTTGGCTGACTGGCAGATCCTGGCCGACTGGCGGATCCTGGCTGACTAGCAGATCTGGCAGATCCTGGCTGACTGGCGGATCTTGGCTGACTGGCAGATCCTGGCTGACTAGCAGATCTGGAAGAGTCTGGTTGACTGGCAGATCTGGAAGAGTCTGGTTGACTGGCAGATCTGGAAGAGTCTGGTTGACTGGCAGATCTGGAAGAGTCTGGTTGACTGGAAGATCTGGAAGAGTCTGGTTGACTGGCAGATCTGGAAGAGTCTGGCTGTCTGGCGGATCTGGAAGCGTCTGGCTGACTGGCAGATCTGGAAGAGTCTGGCTGACTGGCAGATCTGGAAGAGTCTGGCTGACTGGCAGATCTGGAAGAGTCTGGTTGACTGGCAGATCTGGAAGAGTCTGACTGACTGGCGGCTCTGGCTGCTCCATACTGACTGGCGGTTCTGGCTGCTCCATGCTGACTGGTGGCTCTGGCGGCTCCTTGCAGACTGGCAACTCCATGCAGACTGGCAACTCCATGCAGACTGGCAATTCCTTGCAGACTGGCAACTCCATGCAGACTGGCAACTCCATGCAGACTGGCAGCTCTGGCTGCTTCATGCAGACTGACAGCTCTGGCTGCTCTATACAGACTGGCAGCTCCTTGCAGACTGGCAGCTCCATGCAGACTGGCAATTCCTTGCAGACTGGCAACTCCATGCAGACTGGCAACTCCTTGCAGACTGGCAGCTCTGGCTGCTCCATGCAGACTGGCAGCTCTGGCTGCTCTATGCAGACTGACAGCTCTGGCTGCTCCATGTAGACTGGCAGCTCAGGCTGCTCTATACAGGCAGGAGGCTCCGGCAGCTCTGTAGAGGAGGAAGGCTCTAGAACCGCTGAACAGGCGGGAGACTCCGACAGCGCAGGAGAGGGAGAAAGCGCTGGCTGCGCTGAACAGGCGAGGCGCACTGAAGGCCTGATGCGTGGTGCTGGCACTGGTGGTATTTGGCCGAGGACACGCACAGGAAGCCTAGTGCGGGGAGCTGCTACTGGAGGGCTGGGGTGTGGAGGTGGTACTGGATAAAGGACAGGCACAGGAAGCCTGGTGCGGGGAGCTACTACCGGAGGACTGGTGTGTGAAGGTGGCACAGGATGGACTGGACCGTGAAGGTGTACTGGAGAGCCTGAGTGCAGGACTGGCACAGGACGTGCAAGGCTAGGTAGGTACACAGGAGGCTTAGTGCGTGAGGCTGGCACACTTTTCACCAGCCGACTAACACGCACCTCAGGACTAGTATGGAGTGCTGACCCAGGTGCCATTAAATCCCCGACACGCTCCGTCGGACGAATATTGTACCTAAAGCACCAAACTAGCAACTCCCTCATTAAACTCTCCTCCAATTTCCCCATTAACTCCTTCACAGTCTCTGCTTCGCTCACCTCCAACACTGGTTCTGGCCTCCTCCTTGGCTCTTCACAATAAACAGGGAGAGTTGGCTCAGGTCTGTCTCCTGACTCAGCCACTCCCCCTGATAGCCCCCCACCCAAGACATTTTTGGGGCTGCTTTTCGGGTTTCGCTCTGCGCCGCCGTGTCTTTCTTTTCGACTCCATTCTTCTATAGCCCTCTTCGCACTGCTCCAGCGAATCCCAGGCGGGCTCCGGCACTCTCTCTGGGTCGGCCGCCCACCTGTCTATTTCTTCCCACGTCGTTATATCCATACTGTATTCCATTGTGGGCTGCTCCTGTTTCCATCCACGTCGCCGTGCTGCCTCCTCATACCAGCGCCTCTCCGCTTCAGCCGCTTCTAATTCCTCCTTAGGGCGGCGATATTCACCAGGCTGAGCCCGGGGTCCTTTTCCTTCCAGCTCCTGTTTCCTCTTCGCCCGCTGCACCTTTGGGCGGCTACACTCCTCTGGTTTAGCCCAGGGTCCTCTTCCGTCAAGGATTTCCTCCCATGTCCAGAAATCCTTAATACGCGGCTCCTCTTTGGGCTGCACCTGCCTGTTGACACGCTGCTCGGTCCGAGTGTGGTGGGTGATTCTGTAATGACGTTCTTCTTTTGTTGAAAGAGAGTCGGACCGAAATGCAGCGTGTAGGTTACTCATGTTTATTTAGTGAAACAAACAAAACGAACTATACATGAATAACAAATAAATACAAAACAACAAACGGAACGTGAAACCTATTACAGCCTGACTGGTGAAACTAACACAGAGACAGGAACAATCACCCACGAAATGTAAAGCGAAACCCAGGCTACCTAAATATGGTTCCCAATCAGAGACAACGAGAATCACCTGACTCTGATTGAGAACCGCCTCAGGCAGCCAAACCTATTAAACACACACACCCCTAATCAGCTACAATCCCAACTACTACAAACCCCAATACGAAAATACAATACAATAAACCCATGTCACACCCTGGTCTGACTAACTAATAAACTAAAACACAAAATACTAAGACCAAGGCGTGACATATACAATGGGCGTGAGGTGTCATAAAACCCCCCACCTCCATAGCTCTCGATCTCTCGATGTCTCTTGTAGGAGTGTGGTCCACTGTAAACTGACCCGAACAGGCCAGTCATGACAGTCCCCCTCTAGTGGGTTAAACTTGGAAGGATTCTGCATGTTGCAACACACCATATGACCATCAGCTTTCCTGGTTTGTGGATCATTGTAGCAGTCCCCTCCTGGTGATTTACCCTGGTAGGATTTCTGCCAGCTGCAGATCACCACCAGAATGGACATGGGATGTCCCAGCCAGTTGTCCGGTTGTCACGGCTAGTGGATCTAGGCAGTAACTTGGGCAGATGTTAATAACGCACCACACTCAGTCAATACGTCATTACATTTCTTTCCCAAATGAGCGCCGTTGTGGCTCTAACTGGTGGTTGAATGGGGAACTTGTTTATGGCTCTATCACTTCCTAAATGTCAAAGGAAATTAAACAAAATGAATAAAAACATAAACAAGAGATATACAAAATATAGCTACCACACCTTATTCATCTAATTTGGACTATGTTCTATGTTCTATATATGTCCAAGGTCTTGGCTAAATTACTCTATCATGGCATTGTCTCTAATGTCATATCTAGGGCGATCCAACTTGAAGGTGGCTATTTAAGGCACCCTGAATGGCACCCTGAATGGCAAAGTTTACATTGGGGACATTACAGGGCTGCGCTAGTGAATTTGGGAGAGGAAACTGAGGATGCTGTGGATGGACCCCCTTTTGGGGTTTCAGGATCTAATTGCCAACTTTCAGAAAATCGGGATCGTTTCCGTTCCACAGGTGATCCTAGTATAAGACCTCATTAGGTCTTCCATTGCACGTGTGCACCTTTGTACGTAGTGGGTGCACACGCCAAGAGAAATAAGACCAAGGATCATGGTAACAGTCAGGATACTGTCCAGCACTGTCCAAGAGCGGGTGACAGACTAATCTTTTGGCTTGTAGTCAGTCGGGTCAACTAAAAGTGCCTCATCCAGTATGCTAAGATCAACAGTCATTGGTCCCTCTTTTGTGGAGCGATGGGTAACGATGCTTCGTGGGTGACTGTTGTTGATGTGTGCAGAGGCCCATACCCGGGCTCGAACCAGGGGCCCGAGGGGACGGACTAAAGTTATACTGTTACACTCCTTTAGTACAATACATAAGAAGTTCCCCCTATATCGCTGTGCACAAAGCAAGGGTTGGTATTGTAATGAGGTTAACACAGGTCGCTGTTTGGAGGGCTACAGTGGCTGAGTGCTTTCCTTCAGGTCCAGCTGAGCAAATGAAGTCTCCTGTACAGTGCCTTGTGAAAGTATTCGGCCCCCTTGAACTTTGCGACCTTTTGCCACATTTCAGGCTTCAAACAGAAAGATATAAAACTGTATTGTTTTGTGAAGAATCAACAACAAGTGGGACACAATGATGAAGTGGAACGACATTTATTGGATATTTCAAACTTTTTTAACAAATCAAAAACTGAAAAATTGGGCGTGCAAAATTATTCAGCCCCTTTACTTTCAGTGCAGCAAACTCTCTCCAGAAGTTCAGTGAGGATCTCTGAATGATCCAATGTTGACCTAAATGACTAATGATGATAAATACAATCCACCTGTGTGTAATCAAGTCTCCGTATAAATGCACCTGTACTGTGATAGTCTCAGAGGTCCGTTAAAAGCGCAGAGAGCATCATGAAGAACAAGGAACACACCAGGTAGGTCGGAGATACTGTTGTGAAGAAGTTTAAAGCTGGATTTGGATGCAAAAAGATTTCCCAAGCTTTAAACATCCCAAGGAGCACTGTGCAAGCGATAATATTGAAATGGAAGGAGTATCAGACCACTGCAAATCTACCAAGACCTGGCCGTCCTTCTAAACTTTCAGCTCATACAAGGAGAAGACTGATCAGAGATGCAGCCAAGAGGCCCATGATCACTCTGGATGAACTGCAGAGATCTACAGCTGAGGTGGGAGACACTGTCCATAGGACAACAATCAGTCGTATATTGCACAAATCTGGCCTTTATGGAAGAGTGGCAAGAATCAAATCAAATCAAAATCAAATTTATTTATATAGCCCTTCGTACATCAGCTGATATCTCAAAGTGCTGTACAGAAACCCAGCCTAAAACCCCAAACAGCAAGCAATGCAGGTGTAGAAGCACGGTGGTTAGGAAAAACTCCCTAGAAAGGCCAAAACCTAGGAAGAAACCTAGAGAGGAACCAGGCTATGTGGGGTGGCCAGTCCTCTTCCGGCTGTGCCGGGTGGAGATTATAACAGAACATGGCCAAGATGTTCAAATGTTCATAAATGACCAGCATGGTCGAATAATAATAAGGCAGAACAGTTGAAAATGGAGCAGCAGCACGGCCAGGTGGACTGGGGACAGCAAGGAGTCATCATGTCAGGTAGTCCTGGGGCATGGTCCTAGGGCTCAGGTCCTCCGAGAGAGAGAAGGAGAGAATTAGAGAACGCACACTTAGATTCACACAGGACACCGAATTGGACATGAGAAGTACTCCAGATATAACAAACTGACCCCAGCCCCCCGACACATAAACTACTGCAGCATAAATACTGGAGGCTGAGACAGGAGGGGTCAGGAGACACTGTGGCCCCATCCGAGGACACCCCCGGACAGGGACAAACAGGAAGGATATAACCCCACCCACTTTGCCAAAGCACAGCCCCCACACCACTAGAGGGATATCTTCAACCACCAACTTACCATCCTGAGACAAAGCTGAGTATAGCCCGCAAAGAACTCCGCCATGGCACAAACCAAGGGGGGCGCCAACCCAGACAGGATGACCACATCAGTGAATCAACCCACTCAGGTGACGCACCCCTTCCAGGGACGGCATGAGAGAGCCCCAGTAAGCCAGTGACCTAGCCCCTGTAATAGGGTTAGAGGCAGAGAATCCCAGTGGAAAGAGGGGAACCGGCCAGGCAGAGACAGCAAGGGTGGTTCATTGCTCCAGAGCCTTTCCGTTCACCTTCCCACTCCTGGGCCAGACTACACTCAATCATATGACCCACTGAAGAGATGAGTCTTCAGTAAAGACTTAAAGGTTGAGACCAAGTTTGCGTTTCTGACATGGGTAGGCAGACCGTTCCATAAAAATGGAGCTCTATAGGAGAAAGCCCTGCCTCCAGCTGTTTGCTTAGAAATTCTAGGGACAATTAGGAGGCCTGCGTCTTGTGACCGTAGCGTACGTGTAGGTATGTACGGCAGGACCAAATCAGAGAGATAGGTAGGAGCAAGCCCATGTAATGCTTTGTAGGTTAGCAGTAAAACCTACAAAGCCCCAAGAAGAACCCCAAGAAGAAAGCCATTTCTTAAAGATATCCATAAAAAGTGTTGTTTAAAGTTTGCCACAAGCCACCTGGGAGACACACCAAACATGTGGAAGAAGGTGCTCTGGTCAGATGAAACCAAAATTGAACTTTTTGGCAACAATGCATAACGTTATGTTTGGCGTAAAAGCAACACAGCTCATCACCCTGAACACACCTTATCCCCACTGTCAAACATGGTGGTGGCAGCATCATGGTTTGGGTCTGCTTTTCTTCAGCAGGGACAGGGAAGATGGTTAAAATTGATGGGAAGATGGATGGAGCCAAATACAGGACCATTCTGGAAGAAAACCTGATGGAGTCTGCAAAAGACCTGAGACTGGGACGGAGATTTGTCTTCCAACAAGACAATGATCCAAAACATAAAGCAAAATCTACAATGGAATGGTTCAAAAATAAACATATCCAGGTGTTAGAATGGCCAAGTCAAAGTCCAGACCTGAATCCAATCGAGAATCTGTGGAAAGAACTGAAAACTGCTATTCACAAATGCTCTCCATCCAACCTCACTGAGCTCGAGCTGTTTTGCAAGGAGGAATGGGAAAAAATTTCAGTCTCTCGATGTGCAAAACTGATAGAGACATACCCCAAGCAACTTACAGCTGTAATCGCAGCAAAAGGTGGCGCTACAAAGTATTAACTTAATTAAGGGGGCTGAATAATTTTGCACGCCCAATTTTTCAGTTTTTGATTTGTTAAAAAAGTTTGAAATATCCAATAAATGTCATTCCACTTCATGATTGTGTCCCACTTGTTGTTGATTCTTCACAAAAAATACAGTTTTATATCTTTATGTTTGAAGCCTGAAATGTGGCAACAGGTCGCAAAGTTCAAGGGGGCCGAATACTTTCGCAAGGCACTGTATCTGTAGTGCAAAGAGAGGACTGCCAACCTGCTTCTCCCTTCATCCCTCTCTGTCTCTCACTGTCCCTCTTTGCCCTTTCCTCTGTATCTCTGTCCCTCAATGGGAGAATCTCCATTGGTTTTGCTCAACTCCTCGCGTCCTCACCTCCGTCCTCTCCTCGCCCTCCTTTTGAAAAAGCTCAAAGGTAATCAAGGAGAGGAGGTGAGGAAAGGAAACCTGGAAACAAATATGCTTAAATGAAATGACTCTCCACTAGCACGTCATTAGGAAAATTACATTTACAATGGAGTAATCCCAAAATACATGTGTTAAGTGGTAAAAATACATTTAGATAGTTACACTAGACATTTTATAGAGGGATAAGTAGTGTATTATTTTTAACTATGGGCATGCTTTTCTCAGAGAAAACAATATTTGATTGAAAGGGGGTGTGGCGGATTTTAAAACACTCGTGTTAACTGCCGGGAGGATACATCTGTGCTTAGGCTATGGAGGAGAGGAGGAAACTCCTCCGAATTGCTAGCATCCTACATATGGTGAACAATTTTTGGTTTCCGGGTCACAGTGTAGAAGAGGACAGGAATGGAGGAGAGGATGGATTTTTTTCCATTTGAGAATCCCCTTCCCTATCCTTCTTTCTCTCTATCTATCCCTCCTTCTCTTTCTCCCCCTCTACAGTTCCACCATTCAATAAACTACACTATTACGGGACCATTTCTCTCTTCATTCCTGTGTTTTATTGTAGGTGGGTATGTAGTGATAAGAAAGGTGAATAATAGAGAATAATAGATAAGACATAAGCTGATATGTCATGAGGATGTGATTTCATACACAGGCAGTGTAACAATGTTCTGGGAATAGAATATGAATATCACAAAGTATAACACATTTATGAAAATGATTTTCTACCTAAATGAGGCAGGAATAACCCAATCTTATCATATTTAAACAAGGTTATGGCATTCATGACAGTAACCACGTAAGATGCTTTGAAAAACGTTAAGCTCCAGTATACCTGCTGTTGAGGCCTATATCATTGTAGCGCGCTATGTTATACTTATTTGGCTGTGACATAAAACCCTTCTCTGTGTCAAGTGCCCATTCCAAATCGACCCCAACATCTGTGAAGTTGTAGTGCTCTGGAGGACTACTTAGTTATAACACACAATGTAATACTGTTTGTCAATTTGTAAGTCGCTCTGGATAAGAGCGTCTGCTAAATGACTTAAATGTAAATGTAATGTACTGTAGCTCAATGTGTAAGGATGAGATTCCTCATGTATTGTTGGTAGGGTTGGAGAGTATCCAGATTTTCATATCGTCATACCATTCTTCTTTCATATTGGTATAATACGCTATTACCGGCTTGGTACACAAGGTTGCGCCAAAAAAAAAAAAAAAAAAACACGCCATTGGGCGTCTATTACCAGAATGCTAACAAAATGTGCAGTAATAGCGAATTTCAATGGGGGCTGCTTGCTAAATATGCTAACGAGTGAAACCAATTCGCTCGTTAGCGAAGACAGGCAATCCAGCTCATAAAGTTACAAATAAATAGGTAGCAGCTACCAAATGTCATTTTTTTGTGAGTTTGGACATGAGAACTTGAAACATTGCGCAAATGAACAAAGTTTTGACGCCTTCTTGTCTGAAGGAAAAACAGTACTGGCTCTGGAGCAACATGTTGTAGGCCACAGATTTGTATAACTAAACCAAGATAGACCACAGCCCGTAGTATCAAATGGAAACAATGAGTCATAGTGGACAGAACAAGCAAGGTGAGCAGAGCCAGGAACGAGCGAGCCTAACCCAACCATGATGTTGCTGTCACTTTGACCTCTTTGTTGACATATCTACACCACTCCAGTGGCTTCAATTGACGCCACATGTCCATGACTGTTTCAATATACTGACCGAGAATAACCTACACTGGACTTCAATCTTCAAATCAGGTGAAGCTGGTTTGAATATGTCCGACGGTCAAATGTGTCGTTATAAACAGTGATACAATTCCAAAGGGTCCGGACCGAATAATTAAATACGTCCTCTCAGGAGAATGAGTTTTGACACGCACATGCGCAGATTGATTGTAAAGCGGGCCTTGAATCATGTCAAGACACGGTCGAAACGGAGGAGGTAAACTAAATAGCATAACGGATTTTAACATCACAAAATAATGCACAAAAGGCTAACCGAACGCATGTTCAATAGTAGACAAAATATATATTGACGTCAAACTCCGTATACGTGAAGATAATCTCATGCTTGGTTGACCAGCTAGCTACATTAGGCGTATTTAGCTTTCCTAGCACACCCGATTCGCTAATCAATTGCTTTATTAAGTAGCTATTTTTCGATCGAAATGTTTTAATGGGGGCAATTTGCAGTTGCTACATCCATTTGTGGACCTATACATGAATGAAATGTGCCCATTGTTGCATTGAATATTGAAGAATTTAAAGGTGCAATATGCAGATCGCTCCGCAATTTCCTGTTGCTAAAATTATATTAATTTACTTAATTTCAGTTTGTGACAAAACAATCAGTCATTGTGTAGAGAATCATTGTACCATCTAAACCGCTGTGAAAGATATTTTCCATAACAAAAAGTAACATATTGCAGCTTAAATGCCTCATGACCATAGTTCAACTGTTGTACCCAATGTTTGCAAACCATGTAAATGTTAACAAACACTAGATGTAAAGCCTCAAAACATGGTGAAAACTATAATGTGATATCATAGATGGTCATTCTTTATATCCATTGCTCTATGGATTTGAGATTGGTTACATTTCTCCATCCCCATCCCTCAGCTTTTTAACAAAACAGGGGCAGGGATCGCTTTGTTTCAACTGCACTGTGATAGCTCTGGTTCACAGTCTGAGATTAATGCCATACATTTGTTTGGAAAATGTCCTCTCACAAGCCAGAATGTTGAATGACTTAACAGGTTGTCTGTAAGAATATGAGACATATTCACAGGAAAGTATACTTCAATGAACTTTAAGGCACTGGTAGTGCGTTCAGATTTCTATCACCTGAAGCCAGCGCGGAACCATGTAAACACATGCACGAGCATGCGTCTCTTGTGCACATGCTTCAAGTGATCGAAATCTGAACACACTGCCAGGGCTTTGAAAAGTTTATGTAATTATACTTCCTGTCAATATAATAGCTCACATCAAATCAAATTTTATTTGTCACATACACATGGTTAGCAGATGTTAATGTGAGTGTAGCGAAATGCTTGTGCTTCCAGTTCCGACAATGCAGTAATAACCAACAAGTAATCTAACTAACAATTCCAAAACAAATTTCTTATACACAGTGTAGGGGATAAAGAATATGTACATAAAGATATGAATGAGTGATGGTGCACAGCAGCATAGGCAAGATACAGTAGATGGTATCGAGTACAGTAAATACATATGAGATGAGTATGTAAACAAAGTGGCATAGTTAAAGTGGCTAGTGATGCATGTATTACATACGGATGCAGTAGATGATAGAGTACAGTATATACGTATACATATGGGATGAATAATAACGTAGGGTATGTAAACATTATATTAGGTAGCATTGTTTAAAGTGGCTAGTGATATATTTTACATCCTTTCCCATCAATTCCCATTATTGAAGTGGCTGGAGTTGAGTCAGTGTGTTAGCAGCAGCCATTGAAGTGGCTGGAGTTGAGTCAGTGTGTTGGCAGCAGCCACTCAATGTGGCTGCTGCCAACACACTGCAAAAAGACCAACCACATGGACAACCGGTAAAGTGAGTAAAAAATATAATTTAATCTGTTGTCACAGCCGGCCGTGACCGGGAGACCCATGAGGCAGCGCACAATTATCCAAGCGACGTCCGGGTTAGGCCTTTGAGCTTTTCCTCATTGTGGCGGGCTGGGTGGCTGTAAGCTGACTTCGGTCGCCAGTTGGACGGTGTTTCTTGGATATCACGAAAAAGGGGGTAAAAGTACGAAAAACTAAAAAATCTACATTTTATTCAATATTTTGGCTTGTAGAGGTCGTGAGAGGGAACTTTCCTGATCCAAACGCATATTTCTGTCCGACGTGGAATTCAATGCAATTCAATGCCAGGTCTTCAGGCTAAACTGCTTAAGGTTGATTCTTTGCCTAATTTATCACATTTTCAGGCTTCAAATATTGGCTCAAGTGTGATTTAGATGATACGTAATTGCAGAAAATCACTACATGCAGCTCATTGTTATGTGGAAAAGCACACAATATTATGTTCATATGCCTGACACATCATTTATTTTAGACCATAGCATGAGGAACTGCCTCAGGCCAACTCTATGCTAATCGTTCACTGACCTCAATACATGGGATGCCTTGAGAGGACCGCATTTCAATGCAATTTCCACATTTGTGCAGTTACTTTTGATACTGAGCTTAGGGGAGTGGGAAATCAAAGGCCTCTCGGAACAGAATCAGTGAGTTGCAGAAGTGGTGGCACCTCTTTCTATTTTTCCTTTGCAGACGCTAAGGTTTACGTCGGTAACCTGGGCACTGGTGCAGGGAAAGGAGAGCTAGAGCGGGCGTTTGGGTATTACGGACCCTTGAGAACAGTGTGGATTGCTAGGAACCCCCCAGGGTTTGCCTTTGTGGAGTTTGAAGACACCCGGGATGCAGAAGATGCGGTGCGTGGCCTTGACGGCAAGTAAGTGGTACCTCAAGACTCCAGACTTCGCCCCCAAGTTTAGCCTACACTCCAAGACCTGCAAGCTGAAAGGGCTCAGAGGGCACCAGTGTTGTTGACGTTTGCCAGTCAATAATGTAGTTTGCTCTTTGCAAATATTGAAGCATTTCATTGGTTTAGGGACATCTATCAGTAGACAGTAAGCAGGTAGCTGGTATGATCTTGTTACCCATTTGCTGCTATCCAGATTAAACACTTTAGGCATGTTCCTAAATGCTTGTTACGCTTTAGATGGGTTTCGTCATGTCCTCTTTTTAAAGTGAACTATTCCATTGTGCAATTTGCTTACTGTTGAACTGACTGTCGTTTCAGGTTAATTTCTGGATCTCGAGTTCGAGTTGAATTATCTACAGGGATGCCGCGGCGATCTCGGTACGAGCGTGCGCCCACCAACCGGCCCTTTGACTCCAACGACAAGTGCTATGAGTGTGGTGAGCGGGGACACTATGCCTACGACTGCCACCGCTACAGTCGACGCAGGAGGAGCAGGTATGCCTCCTTAACCAATGCATCAGATTTTGGTATTTTTTCTTATTTTGGTAGTTGTCGCTTATTTTTCATTGTCTTATGTAGATTAAAAAAAGTAAAGATGATTATTATACAATCTTGACAAACTGCCTGTGTCTAGGCTACCTGTTGTTGTTGCTACTTTTGTCTCCGCTTGTCACTTAATCCCTTTTAAAATATGGAAATACTTCTGAACTGTTATGTGGGAATCTTTTTGTTAACAACTCACCTGGTCAAAACATTTCAGGTTTCGTCGTTTGATTCAGAGTGTCACGATCCTTAACGATTTCATGAGGCATCTAGCAAATTCCACACTTTTGATCCTTCTATGACCATGGGGTTGATCGATCAGCCAGACCTCCCCTTCTCAAGCAACTGCCACATCTAGCTGCACCTTAAAGATTTCATAGAGGGCTGACAATGCACCAGATGATTTGGTTATCAATTTGGGCCTGGGGTTTTGTAAAGAGGACAACCTGGTAGACCATGGTCCCGTCTAGAAAAATCGCCTTGCATCTATCAAGTCTCAATCAAGCGATTTGGCTGTCAATACGACCATCATCGTTAGAAATCGAAGAACACGACTAGATGCAGAGGTCGGCTGATAGATACTTCTAGATCGCCTAGATCTGCTCGAACCTTGGTCCAAAGTGGGTCAACCGGGCAATCTTGCAAGGTTTATTTCAAGTACCAATTAATGTGTTTTTATCTCCAATGTAATGTATGACTTGACAATAACATTCCTCTCTTCCACTCTTTACTAGAGAACTGAAAGGCCTGCTTTAAGCAGGATACGTTAGCGCCATGAACAGCTATGTCTATATAGTGACTCCTACTACCAGTATCATTGCACGTGTAATGTTAAATCTAATGTAATCCCCCCCTTTTTGTGTTTTGATTTGAGTGAGTGTCAGAGCGTCAGTGGGCTTAGGGTGATTGTTGTTGTCAGTGGTCAGGTTAGAAATAAAAACAGACTAAGGCAGTCTTATGTGGGGTTTCGCGGGGCCTGCTCTGAACTGTCCTTCTTTCCCTCCCTCCCCCTCGTTTGGATGTGGTTTAGGTCCCGGTCTCACTCCAGGTCCGGTGGGAGGAGGTACTCTCGCTCTCGCAGCCGGGACCGTGGCAGGAGGTGAGCGCTCGTATGCATTGTCCTTTCTTGTTCCAAAGGCGCTGTTGTCCAACTTCCTCAATCATCGATGGTTCCTCAAGGGTCTATTCTTGGTCCTCAAAGGAAAAACAGGTTTTTAGAAATGTTGCAAATGTAAAAGAAAAATATATATATAAAATCACATTTACATAAGTATTCAGACCCTTTACTCAGTACTTTGTTGAAGCACCTTTGGCAGCATTTACAGCCTCGAGTCTTCTTGGCTATGATGCTACAAGCTTGGCACACCTGTATTTGTGGAGTTTCTCACATTCTTCTCTGCAGATCCTCTCAAGCTCTGTCAGGTTGGATGGGGAGCGTCACTGCACAGCTATTTTCAGGTCTCCAGAGATGTTCAATCGCGTTCAAGTGGTGCCTCTGTCTGAGCCACTCAAGGACATTCAGAGACTTGTCCCATAGCCACTCCTGTGTTGTCTTGGCTGTGTGCTTAGGGTCATTGTCCTGTTGGAAGGTGAACCTTCGACCCAGTCTTAAGGTTCATATTTCCCTTGATCCTGACTAGTCTCCCAGTCCCTGCCGCTTAAAAACATCCCCAAAGCATGATGCTGCCACCACCTTGCTTCCCCGTAGGGATTAAGACCTCATTGGAGTGCTGCAGAGATGGTTGTCCTTCATCTCCACAGCAAAACTTTGGAGCTTTGTCAGAGTAACCATTCGGTTCTTGGTCACCTCCCTGACCAAGGCCCTTCTCCCCCGATTGCTCAGTTTGGCTGGGTGGCCGGCTCTAAGAAGAGTTTACATTTAAGAATGATTGAGGCCACTGTGTTCTTGGGGACTTTCACTGCTGCAGAATTAAGTTGTAGAAACATCTCAAGACTGATTAATGGAAACAGGTTATTTCAACAAAGGAGCTGATCGTGGACTTCAGCAGAGGGAGCACCCCCCCCCTCATCCACATTGACGTGACCGCAGTAGATAAGGTGGATCACTGACGAACTGAAATGGTCCACCATTTCCACACAGATAGTGTGGTAAACAAGGCGCAGCAGCGCCTCTTCAACCTCAGGAGGCTGTTGAAATGTGGCTTTACACCTAAAACCTTCACAAACTTTTACAGATACACAATTGAGAGCATCCTGTCGGGCTGTATCACCGCCTGGTACGGAAACTGCACCACCCGCAACTGCAGGGCTCTACAGAGGGTGGTGTGGTTGCCCAACGCATCACCAGGGGCAAACTACCTGCCCTCCAGGACACCTACCTCACCCGATGTCACAGGAAGAACAAAAATATCATCAAGGACAGCAACCACCCGAGCCACTGCCTGCTCACCCCGCTATAATCCAGAAGGCGAGATCAGTACAGGTGCATCAAAGCTGGACCGAGAGACTGAAAAACAGCTTCTATCTCAAGGCCATCAGACTGTTAAATAGCCATCACTAGCACATTAGAGGCTGCTGCTTTTATACATAGACTTAAATCATCACTGTCCACTTTAATAATGGAACACTAGTCACTTTAATAATGTTAACATATTTTGCATTACTCATCTCATGTATATACTGTATTATATCCTATTACACTATATCTTACTCCACACCGCTCTGACATTGCTCGCCCAAATATTTATATATTCTTAATTCCATTCCTTTAATTTAGATTTGTGTGTATTGTTGTGAAATTGTTAGATCAGGGCTGCCCAACCCTCTTCCTGGAGATCTACCATCCTGTGGGTTTTCCGTCCAACCTTAATACCCTGACTACACTGCTCGCGTGTGTGAGCGTTGCAAAATAAATGTAGAAATCTATATTATTCAGTTATTGCACCCACGCTGCCCGCGCGCAGCAACGTGTGTCTGCGTTGCTAAGGGCTAAAATAGTAGTCAGTTTTATTTGTGATGCAGATTGGGAGAGGCAGGACTTGCAGTGCATCTCCTCATTGGTTTATAGAAGCAGGTATCCACGTGCCATCTCCTCATTGGTTATACCCCCAGAAAAACGAACGAGCCACTCGCAATATAAAGTCAAGAAAAGAAAAGGCCTAGAAGGAGGAGAGATGACTAGAAACGATTCGGTTGACCGTCTTATGTGTGGATTAGTAGAGGCCCTTGTGCATTTCAGGTAAAATAACAACTATATAATAACAAGTATATTAATAATAACTATATTTAGCTAGCTAGCAACAGAAAGCTAGCTAAATAGGACAAATTAGCTAGCAAGTGCTAGCTAGCTAAATTGCCATAAATGTTGAATGGTTTAGAGTTTGTTTTGATATTTTAACCTGCGTGTCGTGATCGCGTTTGATGTGGGGGGACAAAATAAATGTATGCACGATGGCGCACACGTGCAGCCGGTTTGGGTTCCGTGTAATTTAACACGCCTGGTTCTACTTATTAGTTGCTCAACAAGACCTTAACTAGCTGAATCAGATATGCTAAATTAGGGTTGGACTGAAAACCTACAGGACAGTAGATATCCAGGAAGAGGGTTGGGCAGCCCTGTGTTAGCAATTACTGCACTGTTGGAGCTAGAAACACAAGCATTTCGCTACACCTGCAATAACATCTGCTAAACACGTGTATGTGACAAATACAACTGGATTTTATTTATTTACCTGAGCTCAATTTTGAGTCTCACAGCAAAGAGTCTGAATACTTATGTAAATAGGTTTTTATATATTATTTTTGCAACAAACAAAAAAACTGTTTTTGCTTTGCCATCATGGGGTATTGTGTGTAGATTGATGAGGAAAATGTTTTGTTTTGTTTTTATTTTTTTAATAAGGCTGTAACAAAACAAAATGTGGAAAATTTGGAAGGGGTCTGAATACTTTACAAATGCACTGTATATACACTGAGTGTACAAAACATTAGGGACACTTTCCTAATATTCAGTTGCACCCCCTTTTGCCCATAGGTATCAGGGCATGTGTGTAGATTGATGATGTTGATTCATTACAAATGTTTTGTTTTGTTTTTATTTTTTTAATTACAAAGGCTGTAACAAAACAAAATGTGGAAAACTCCGCTGTTTGGAAGGGTTTGTTCCACCATTGAATACAGTTTTACAAATGTACTTCCTCAATGGTATATACACTGAGGGCCTGTACAAAACATTAGGGACACTTTCCTAATATTCAGTTGAACACCACGGGCCCGTTCTGGATGAGTTGTAGGGGTTTAATGCCCAGTAATAGAAAAGTGCCTCAGGATTCCTGTGTCGGGGCATGGAGTCCACAAGGTGTCAAGTGTTCCACAGGGATGCTGGCCCATGTTGATTCCAATGTTTCCCACGGTTGTGTCAAGTTCTCTGGATGTCCTTTGGGTGGTGGACTCCCCCTTCATCTCTACACTGATTGAAGTGGATTTAACAAGTGACATCAATAAGGGATCATAGCTTTCACCTGGTCGGTCTGTCACGGTTCTCCAACCCTGTTCCTGGAGAGCTACCTTCCTGTATGTTTTTGCTCCACCCCCAGTTGTAAACTAACCTGATTCAGCTGCTCTAACAGCTTATTATTAGAATCAGGTTTGCTAGGTTAGGGTTGGAGTGAACCTACAGGACGGTAGCTCTTCAGGAACAGGGGTTGGAGAGCCCTGGGTTGTCATGGAAAGAGATGGTGTTCCTAATGTTTTGTACACTCGGTGTAGAGTAAATTGTCATTACACTTATGCCATACATAACTCCACATACATACATTCACCACATAAACATATACAGATTTGTATGTGTTACGGTAGTACGATAGAGTAGTTGATCAGGAATGGCTAATAGCTTTGATATCTATGTTCTAGATCAAGATCCTTCTCTCCACGCCGCTCTCGTTCTCCTAGAAGATCGAGAGCCCTTACCCCCAAGAGATCAAGGTAAATTGTAGAAAAATGGAGTTGCTTGCATTATTTAAAGATCCCACATTGTGTATAAATAAATAAAGGTTAACTAAAAAATAATATTGTTCACTTATTTATTAAAGGATGGGTGTTGATGCTTTTCCCCCTCATTTCTTTTTAGATCTCGGTCAAAGTCCAGATCAAGGTCTAGGTCACTTTCTCGTGCAAAGACCAGGTGAGAAATATAACTATTTCAATGCTTTGATCAGCGTTTCGTTGCTGTTGTCAACAATGCAGCTACATAAATTGAGTAATTAACACTTAAACTGCTGCATTATGTCAATCCCCAAAGATTGTCACTACCGCAACAAAATACAATTTTGTGTTGACCGTTTCAGGTATTACAATGTCCCCTTCATATATTATTTCACTGACTTAAGAGACTAAATCAGGTGTCAAACTCATTCTATGGAGGGCATGGTGTCTGCGGGCTTTTCCTTTTAAATGAAGAGAGAGACAACCAGGTGAGGAGAGGTCCTTACTACATTGGAACAAAATTATAAACATAATTGTTTGTCCCATGTTTCATGAGCTGAAATAAAAGATCCCAGAAATGTTCCACAAAAAGCTTATTTCTCTCAAATGTATGTGCACAAATTTGTTTACATTCCTGTTAGGGGGCATTAATTGCCAAGATAATCCATCCACCTGACAGATGTGGCATATCAAGAACCTGATTAAATGGATCGGATCATTTTTTGGATCAGCAAAAAAAAGGGAGACAAATATAACTCTGCTTTTCATTTTACTTAACGAACACTTAAAGCAAGGAACTTTTCAATGTTTACATAAAATATTAAAATAAAATATTCAATACTTAATTGTTAAATTAAAGTGCAATATCAGGCATGATGCCTTCTTCCTTTTGTTAGGTTCTTATTTTTGATAATAAATGACTCACGGACACTAAAGGACCTTAACCAAGTTTAATTATTCCCAAAGGTTCTGCACAGCTGTATTCAGACAGCAAGACATTTCTCACCATCACAGTTATATACATCCCACTTAAGACGTTCCTCCTTCTCTCCAATCCTCTCCAAAAGAGTAACAGGATACCAAACCCGTATTGCCCCCCAAAGGGGATCTGACCTCACCTCCTGAACTCAACCCCCTCCTTCACCTAATCCACAGATGTCCATCTGTCTTTCCTGTATCAACACGGTGCTCTCCTCCCGTCCCCCAACACGCCAAAGCCACTCTGTCTTTCTACAGATCTCACTCCTTATTATACTATACGTCTAATCTATCATGTCTTTAACATCTCAAATGTTCAAAATGTCGAATCCAACACTGAACAATAGTGAAAAAATTGCCTGTCCACATCATTAAAAAAAAGTTAAGAAAGCAAAGCAGACCTGAGTATAACTTCAAATTATTTTTCAAAAAGATGATGTCTACATTGTCTGGGGAGAGGGTAGACCTCTTTGCAGTCACTATGTCACCTGCCGTGGAGAACCCTCTCGCTAGGTGCTGTAATGCCAAGCACAGCCAGGTAGGGCCTTGCCATCATGGCAATGTGAGGGCTGACTTTTCCACCTTGCCAGTGGATCACCATCCACTGGAATGCCACTTGCCTATTGTAGGATGACGCCTCCTCTTTGATGGTGTTGGCAAAGATCTTGCCTGTGTCCTTGCTCGCAAAGGTCTCCCTGAAACGCTCCTTCATGGCCAAATTATTTTGTGGAGGAGTTGCCTCTGAGAAGGCTCCTGTCGGCTCTGTGGCTTGACCCTGCAGAGAAAATTACTTGATCTATTAAACTAATTATTTATTTTCGTATTTCTTCATAGAACTATAATTGTGGCAATAACATTTAATAAAATCCATTATTGTTCCAAATCAAAAATGGATGATTCTAATAGCATTAGCATAGACTAAGATTAGACTGCAGTATATTTATTGTTTAAGTAATTCACCCTTATTTTTATTTTTACCTCTTCAGTGACCACAATCTCAGGGGTGAGATCACTGTATGTCCTCCGGTGTAGGGCAGGGTCTAGGTGAGACAGGGACTTGAACCTTGGATCCAGTGCAGTAGATCTATGAAGGTAGTCCTGTACATTAGGGGGTATCTGGGGTTAGGGACACAATTGCATTTTATTGTTGGCAATTTGAATACACAGCGATACCGTGACGAGATCCTGAGGCCCATTGTCGTGCCATTCATCCTCCACCATTACCTCATATTTCAGTATGATAATGCATGGCCCTGTGTTTGGGATGCTCTGTATCGACATGTACAACAGCGCGTTCCAGTTCCCGCCAATATCCTGCAACTTTGCGCAGCCATTGAAGAGGTGTGTGACTATTCCACAGGCCACCTTTAATTTTTTAAAAGATATCTGTGACCAAGTGATGCATATCTATATTCCCATATGAAATCCATAGATTTTTGGCAGAATGAGTTTATTTAAATTGACTGATTTTCTTATATGAACTGTAACTCAGTAAAGTCATTGAAATTGAAGCATATTGATTTATATTTTTGTTCAGTGTAATTCGTGACTTATTTCATCAATCAAATACAAGGGAAGAGCGAAACCCCGCAGATACTCGGCTCTCAGTGCATTGAGTTGAAGTGAGGGCTGAAGCCTTGTCCACACTGCAGACCTTAATGCTCAAATCAGTTTTGTTTCTCAAATGCGTTTTGTAGTAGTGACTGTCGTACTTGTGACCACATCTTACTTGCCCTTTGTGCCGTTGTCTGTACACCAATAATGTTTGTACTATGTTTTGTGCTGCTACCATGTTGTTGCTACCTTGTTGTTGTCATGTTGTGTTACTACCATGCTGTGTTGTCATGTGTTGCTGCCATGCTATGTTGTTGTCTTAGGTCTCTCTTTATGTAGTGTTGTGGTGTCTCTCTTGTCGTGATGTGTGTTTTGTCCTATATTTTATTTTGTAATCCCAGTCCCCGTCCTCACAGGAGTCCTCTTGGTAGGCAGTCATTGTATATAAGAATTTGTTCTTAACTGACTTGCCTGGTTAAATAAAAGTACATTTGTGTGTACAGACAGCAGTCATATGCTGTCATGGTTACACTGGTTGTCATAGTAACAACGGGTATGTGCACGGTGGTGTAGGCTGATTGGTGGTGGTGCTCGTGCTTCCCATCACTTTGTAGAAAACTAAGGTGACAACTTTGCCTGCCATGGACGTTTCCCAGTTGCTTTGAATGTTCAAAATCATAGTGTAAGATCAAGCCTCAAATGATAAGATGATCCAACTTTCAAAGCTGACTAGCCACAGCAGTCAACTAGCTAGCTAGGTAGAGGTTTAGCTTTCTAGCACATTCACTAATTTGTTTCTAAACGATTAACAAGCCAGTTAGCTACAATGTCATGTTCTTGTCAAACTGTCAACAGAGTAGCTTGAGTGCAAATAAATCAGATTTGACCATTCAGACAAGTCACATGGCCAGCAATCAGATTGAAGGTGGTTTGAAATATCCGATTCCATGTAGCTTTTGAATGTTCATACTGCAGGAAAAGTAACAGAAGTGATCTTAAGGTGGAGATAAATAAATAAATAAATAACTTACACGAAAAAGGGACACTTTAAATCTAAAGAATGCCTTGTATGTTTACTTCTTCAGGACTGGTTCCCCCACGAGGAGGTATGCAGAAGTATTGAGTCTGACCCCAATTTTCTTCCCACCATTCTCCTCTCTAAACGAGCTATGGAACAGTTTGACAATGCATGATAAGCAGCAAAACGAGACAATGAAAATGTTGTCTATCCATACAGTTTAAACGGTGTAGATGCATGATGGTTCATTAAGTCGGGCTACTTAAGCATTACAAATGAAAGGTAGACTCAGCAATAAATCAACAACAATTAGATTCAATCTTTCAGTTCAATGTGTGAAATATGTATTAAAAGGTTATTTGAATTGTATTCTTTAAATTCACCAAAATAATAAATTTGCATGACAAACTTATATTAAATGCATGTTCCTTAAATACTTTGCTTGCTACCAGTTGCCATTGTCGAAGTCTTTTAAGAATGAGCACTAAAATTAAAATTAAAAGCTGTTCAAAATCTAAAGATTCACCTCAAAAACGAAGGTGCGTTTTTCCTCACAGCTGAGGTAATGACTTTAATTTGGGTTTAATGCACAGCAAATAAATGAAGAGGGAAAACTAATTTCTCTTTTTCTCTCTTTCAGCCACTCTACCTCGAGGAGTCCTCGTCGAGGTGACAGCTCGGAGAGAGACGACTGAACTTTGAAGTTTTTGTTTCTTTATGTAAGCATTTCCTGTGACTAAGTTCTTTGTTAACCCATTGTATTATTTGAAAATATGTAGCTTGTTAATTTCCTCTTGAGGCATATTACTGACATTTCAAAAAGAAGCAATTGGGACCCAGTTTGGAATGTGTTTGTTTTAGAAATAGTTGTTGGTTAATAAAGTATATTTGATTTAAAACTGTTTGGTGGTGTGTTGTCCATCTGGGCACAGTTGGCCTGTATATAGCACAACTCAATGAAATGGTTAATAAAAGGTTTTTGATTGAGTGTTTGTGTTAACTCTTCCTATAGAGGGCAATGTTGCACTTCTTTGAATTTTGAAATCAGGATCATAACACACTGTTCTTGTTTTATCCTTGATACCAAACGGCTACTAAACTCAGCAAAAAAATAAACATTCCTTTTCAGGACCCTGTCTTTCAAAGATAATTTGTAAAAATCCAAATAACTTCACAGATCTTCATTGTAAAGGGTTTAAACACGGTTTCCCATGCTTGTTCAATGAACCATAAACAATTAATGAACGTGCACCTGTGGAACGGTTGTTAAGACACAAACAGCTTACAGACGGTAGGCAATTAAGGTCACAGTTATGAAAACTTAGGACACTGAAGAGGCCTTTCTACTGACTGAAAAACACCAAAAGAAAGATGCCCAGGGTCCCTGCTCATCTGCGTGAACTTAGGCATGCTGCAAGGAGGCATGAGGACTGCAGATGTGGCCAGGGCAATAAATTGCAATGTCTGTACTGTGAGATGCCTAAGACAGCACAACAGGGAGACAGGACGGACAGCTGATCGTCCTCGCAGTGACAGACCACATGTAACAACACCTGCACAGGATCGGTACATCCAAACATCACACCTGCGGGACAGGTATAGGATGGCAACAACAACTGTCCGAGATACACAATCACTCCATCAGTGCTCAGACTGTCCGCAATAGGCTGAGAGAGGCTGAACTGAGGGCTTGTAGGCCTGTTGTAAGGAAGGTCCTCACCAGACATCACCGGCAACAACGTTGCCTATGGGCACAAACCCACCGTCGCTGGACCAGACAGGTCTAGCAAAAAGTGCTCTTCACTGACGAGTCGCGGTTTTATCTCACCAGGGGTGATGGTCGGACTTGTATTTATCGTTGAAGGAATGAGCGTTACACCGAGGCCTGTACTCTAGAGCAGGATTGATTTGGAGGTGAAGGGTCCGTCATGATCTGGGGCAGTGTGTTACAGCATCATCGGACTGAGCTTGGTGTAATTGTAGGCAATCTCAACGCTGTGTGTTACAGGGAAGACAACATCCTCCCTCATGTGGTACCCTTCCTGCAGGCTCATCCTGACATGACCCTCCAGCATGACAATGCCACCAGCCATACTGCTCGTTCTGTACGTGATTTCCTGCAAAACAGGAATGTCAGTGTTCTGCCATGGCCAGCAAAGAGCCTGGATCTCAATCCCCTTGAGCACGTCTGGGACCTGTTGTATTGGAGGGTGAGGTCTAGGGCCATTTCCCCCAGAAATGTCCGGGAACTTGCAGGTGCCTTGGTGGAAGAGTGGGGTAACATCTCACAGCAAGAACTGGCACATCTGGGGCTGTCCATGAGGAGGAGATGCACTGCAGTACTTCTTAGTATCTGACTTTTGATTTTGACCCTCCCTTTGTTCAGGGACCCATTATTCCAATTCAGTTAGTCACATGTCTGTGGAACTTGTTCAGTTTATGTCTCAGTTGTTGAATCTTGTTATGTTCATACAAATATTTACACATGTTACGTTTGCTGAAAATAAACGCAGTTGACAGTGTGAGGACGTTTCTTTTGCCATGTTTACTACTACTTCTAATTTAAGCTCTTGCCTCTACAAATGTGACCTACTTGTGTGTATGGACTGACATCTATGTGTATCTGATAGTTGCACACCAGTGGCGGTCAGTGCCGTTTAAGATGAGGGAGGACACATTTTATTTTCAGGAGCATGGCCTTATTTCTATTACAGCATATTGGATGACTCTCATTCATATTCCATTCACCTGGTTCAGTGTAACAGCTATAGGTTTAGGCTGCTACATGATACTCAAATTTTCCCTATAACCATCATGAGGTTGCTACAACCTAGCCTATGAATAAAAGTTTACAACGTAGCTGTACACAGGTCGAGAACCAAATTTTAGGTGACAGACAGGGACACATGGACAGACAGTGGCATACAGCCTGATTATAAAAGGAAATAAATAAAAATCCTCAGCAATCTATGCACAATACCCCATAATGGCATAGCGAAAACAGGTTTTTAGAAATATTTTCACATTTATTACAAATAAAAAAAACTGAAATACCTTATTTACATACGTATTTGGACCCTTTGCTATGAGACTCGAAATTGAGCTCAGGTGCCTCCTGTTTCCATTGATCATCCTTGAGATATTCCTACAACTTGTTTGGAGTCCACCTGTGGTAAACTCAATTGATTGAACAAGATTTGGAAAGGCACAGACCTGTCTATATAAGGTCCCATAGTTGTGCTTGTCAGAGCAAAAACCAAGCCATGAGGTTGAAGGAATTGTCTGTGGAGCGCCGAGACAGGATTGTGTCGAGGAAGGTTGCAAGTTCAAACCCCCGAGCTGACAAGGTACAAATCTGTCGTTCTGCCCCTGAACAGGCAGTTAACCCACTTTTCCTAGGCTGTCATTGAAAATAAGAATTTGTTCTTAACTGACTTGCCTAGTTAAATAAAGGTTAAAAAAATGTATAGATCTGGGGAAGGGTACCAAAAAACTTCTGCAGCATTGTACGTCCCCAAGAACACAGTGGCCTCCATCTTTCTTATATGGCAGAAGTTTGGAACCACTGACGCTTCCAAGAGCTGGCTGCCCGGCCAAACTGAGAAATCGGGGAGAAGGACCTTGTCAGGGAGATGACCAAGAACCCGATGGTCACTCTGACAGAGCTCTATAGTTCCTCTGTGTAGATGGTAGAACCTTCCAGAGGGACGACCACCTCTGCAGCACTCCACCAATCAGGCCTTCATGGCCACTCCTCAGTAGAAGGCACATGACAGCCCACTTGGAGTTTGCCAAACGACACAGAAACATGAGAAACAAGATTCTCAAGTCTGATGCAACCAATATTGAACTCTTTGGCCCGAATGCCAACTGTCACCTATGGAGGAAACCTGGCACCATCCATACGGTGAAGCATGGTGGTGGCAGCTTCATGCTGTGGGGATGTTTTTCAGCGGGAGGGACTGGGAGACTAGTCAGGATCGAGGCAAAGTACAGAGAGATCCTTGATGAAAACCTCCAGAACACTGATGACCTCAGACTGGGGCAAAGGTTTACCTTCCAACAGGACAACAACCCTAAACACACAGCCAAGACAACTCAGGAGTGACTTCGGGACTAGTCTCTGAATGTCCTTGAGTGGCCCAGCGAGAGCCCGGACGAACTCAATCAAACATCTCTGGAGAGACCTGAAAATACCTGTGCAGCAACACTCCCCATCCAACCTGACAGAGCTTGAGAGGATCTGCAGAGAAGAATGGGAGAAACTCTACAAATACAGCTGTGCCAAGCTTGTAGCATCATACCCAAGAAAACTTGTAATCACTGCCAAAGGTGCTTCTCTAAAGTACTGAGTAAAGAGTGTGAATACTTAAGTAAATGTAATATTTCAGTTTTTTTGTTTTCAATAAATTAGCGAAAATGTCTAAAATCCTGTTTTTGCTTTAAATAAGAATAAGACTGTATCCTACCAAAATGTGGAAAAAGTCAAAGGGTCTGAATACTTTCTGAAGGCACTGTATAGGGTGTAAACAGTTGCAAACAAGAGTTTCTATTGGGCAAATGTACTTATGTTTTATCCCGTTTTGTTCTGTTTGTTTCCGTTCACACGTAAACACAGTTCACTTTCATAGCAGACGCATTGTGTTCATTATCGCATATTAGGTAAAGTAATGTCATAGTCAGCATAGCTAATATAACTAATGCATTAGTAAACCCCATACAATCATGTATTAACATTAGTGTACAGTCAGTAAGCATTAAATGAGTAATACCAAAAGCTTACCGTGACTTGGAAGAGTTCCAGTGTTGTGTTGGAAAGTCATAGCCAGCTAGCTAACATAGCATCCCTCTGTTTGAGTATGCTAAGTATGCTAGCTGCATTTGCTTGCTAAGTTAAGGGAAACTGGGAAAAAAATGACAATCTCTCTCTGTCTCTATTTCTCTCTTCTCCTTCGTTTTGGAAGATATTAATTTGTTCAAAACTGTTCAACTATTGTCTTTCTTTCTCTTTGAGTCAACTACCCACCACATTTAAACACTGCAGTGCTAGCTAGCTGTAGGTTATGCTTTCAGTACTATATTAATTCTCTGATCCTTTGATTCGATGGACAACATGTCAGTTCATGCTGCAAGAGCTCTGATAAGCTGGAGGACGTCCTCCGGAAGTTGTCATAATTGCTGTGTAAGTCTATGAAAGGGGGTGAGAATCATGAGCTTCCTAGGTTTTGTATTAAAGTCAATGTATCCAGAGGAGGACGGAAGCTAGTTGTCCTCCAGCTACTCCATAGTGCTACCTTACAGAGTGCTGTTGAGACTACTGTAGACCTTCTTAGCCAAATAGTGTTTTAATCAATTATTTGGTGATGTGATTATATTTAGTATAGTTTTATCTAAAAAGGATAGCTTTTTAAAAAATGTAAAAATTAAATTCACTCAGGAGGATGGTTCTCCCCTTCCTCCTATTAGGAGCCTCCACTGATGCACACTACAGGTAATTCTCTGTAGTGTGCAATTGTCTGTAAAATTATTTTTCGTTATGTGTCGAACCACAGTAAGACTAGCTAATGGGGATCCTAATAAAATAAAATTGTTAACACATTTGATTGTGAAAACGCCCAAGGTCACAGAGACAAAGGAGGGGGTAAGAGATGGTCATAAAATAGGATAATCATGATGCAGTTGATGAGCCTCCAGTTACCCTCACCACTCATTTTCACTTGGCCAAAGATTTGACAACAATAAAATAAAAAATCTCATGGTGCAGTAATATCTGAAGTGTTTTTCAGACATGCCAATCTGCTCTTGGGCAAGTAAAGACCAGGGAGCATTTAGCCTGTAACAGCAGTGGGAACGAGTACATTATGTGCATCCCAAATCGTACCCTTTTCCCAATATAGTGCGCTACTTTTGACCAGAGCCCTATGGCCCCCTATCGGCACTAGTCAAAAGTACTGCACTATATAGGGAATAGGGTGCCATTTGGGATGCACATTTGAAATGCAGCTGTTTACCGCTTGTTTCTCCCCCCTTGTTTTTCCCTTTTCTTCCCAGCAGTTTGATCATAATCCAAAGAGACTGCTCATATCTTTTAATAGCCTCATTAGCCAAAGGCAAAATGCCAACTACCTAATGTGCGTGACCTTATTCTGGTATGCAAGGGGTTCGAAGATGAATCAAGGTTATGTGGTGTGTTGGGGAAATGGGGAATTAAATCCTCTCACATGAGGAAGACATGCATTAGACTAACAATCATCATCGAAGCCTAAATTTCTTTTATAATGTCCACCTATATTTTGTTGATATGGCAAGTGCTGTTTCCTGCTGCTTGTGTTTATCCATGTAAACCCTCAAAACAATTTAGATAATTTAAACATAGAGCTCAATCTTTTGGTTTGTTGGTTTCTATAAAGGCAAAGGATCAGCACTGGAAAAGAACACAACCAAAAGTGAATCACGGGGTGTTATGCAATTGCAGGGATTTACGTTATAACATAACTTCATAACACTTAACTTATTGCACATGTTGTTGTGTTACAGCCTGAATGGATTAAATTGATTTGTTTTTCTCACCCATCTACACAAATACCCCATAATGATGAAGGGAAAACAAACATGTTTTTAGAATTTTCTATCAAATTTTGTGAAAATGAAATACAGAAATATCTCATTTACATAAGAATTCAGACCCCTGAGTCAAAACATGTAAGATTCATCTTTGGCAGCGATTACAGTTGCTAGTCTGTCTGGTTAAGTCTAAGAGCTTTGCACACCTGGATTGTATACTGAACAAAAATATAAACGCAACATGTAAAGTGTTGGTCCCATGTTTCATGAGCTGAAATAAAAGATCCCATATGTTCCATATGCACAAAAAACATTTGAAAAAAATGTTTGCACTAATGAGTTTACATCCCTGTTAGTGTGTATTTCTCTTTTGCCAAGATAATCCATCCACCTGACAGCTGTGGCATATCAAGAAGCTGATTAAACAGCTTGATCATTACACAGGTGCACCTTGTGCTGGGGACAATAAAAGGAGACTCTAAAATGTGCAGTTTTGTCACACAACACAATGTCACAGATGTCTCAAGTTTTGAGGGAGCATGCAATTGGCATGTTGACTGCAGGAATGTCCACCAGAGATGTTTAATGTTAATTTCTCTACCATAAGCCGCCTCTGATGTTTTAGAGATTTTGACAGTAGGTCCAGCCAGCCTCACAACCGCAGACCATGTGTAACCACGCCAGACCAGGACCTCCATATCCGGCTACTTCACCTGCGGGATGGTCTGATATGAGCCACCCAGACAGCTGATAAAACTGTGGGTTTGCACAGCCAAAGGATTTCTGCACAAACTGTCAGAAACCGTCTCAGGGATGCTCATCTGCGTGCTCGTTGTCCTCACCAGTGTCTTGACCTGACTGCAGTTCGGTGTCGTAACCGACGTCAGTGGGCAAATGCTTACCTTCGATGGCCATTGACACAATGCAGAAAGAAGTGTGCTTTTCACTGATGAATCACAATTTCAACTGTACCTGGCAGATGTCAGACAGCATGAATGGCGTTGTGTAGGCGAGCAGTTTTCTAATGTCTACATTGTGAACAGAGTTCCCCATGGTGGCGGTGGGGTAAATGGGATATATTATTATATATTATGGTATTGGCAGGCATAAGCTTGCTGACAACAAACACAATTTCATTTTATTGATGGCAATTTGAATGCACAGAGATATGAGATGATCCTGAGGCCCATTGTCGTGTCATTCATCCACCGCCATCACCTCATGTTTCAGCAATATAATGCACGGCCACATGTCGTAAGGATCTGTACACAATTCTTGGAAGCTGAAAATGTCCCAGTTCTTTCATGGCCTCCATACTCACCAGACATTGTCACTCATGTTTGGGATGCTGTGGATAAACATGTACGACAGTGTGTTCCAGTTCCTGCCAATATCCAGCAATTTTGCACAGCCATTGAAGGGTAGTTGGACAACATTCCACAGGCCACAATCAACAGCCTGATCAACTATGCGAAGGAGATGTGTTGCCCTGCATAAGGGAAAATGTGGTCATACTAGATACTAACTGGTTTTCTAATCCACGCCCCTACCATTTTAAAAACGTTGTCTGTGGCCAACAGATTCATATCTATTCCCAGTCATGTGAAATTAGGGCCTAATTAATGTATTTAAATTGACTGATTTCCTTATATGAACTGTAACACAGAGTAAAATCTTTGAAATTGTTGCATGTATCGTTGATATTTTTGTTCAGTGTTCAATATTTGCAAATGATTCTTTAAAAAAATATTCAAGCTCTGTCAAGTTAGTTGTTGATCATTGCTATCATTGACATCCATTTTGAAGTCTTGCCATAGATTTTCAAGCTAATTTTAAGTCAAAACTGTAACTAGGCCACTCAGGAACATTCAATGTTGTCTTGGTAAGCAACTCCAGTGTATATTTGGTCTTTTGTTTTAGGATATTGTCCTGCTGAAATGTGAATTTGTCTTCCAGTTTCTTTTGGAAAGCAGTCTGAACCAGGTTTTCCTCTAGGATGTTGCCTGTGCTTTGCTCTATTACGTTTTTTTTCATCCTAAAACTCCCGAGTCCTTGTCGGAGACAAGCATACCCATAACATGATACAGCCACCACCATGCTTGAAAATTTGAAAGTGGTACACAGTGATGTAGGTCAATGTTTTTAATTTGCTGTTTTATACTCTTGTTTTTCATGTTGTCTGTCTGTAATTTTTTTGTAATGACTTGGTGCTGCCTCTCTTGACCAGGGCGCTCTTGAAAAATATATTTTAATCTCAATGAGCCCTTCCTGGTTAAATAAAGGTTAAATTAAATACAAATAAAAATGTAGCATTGGATATGCCCAAAACATAACGCTTTGTATTCAGGACATAAAGTTAATTTCTTTGTCCCATTTTTTGCAGTTTTACTTTAGTGCCTTACTGCAAGCAGGAGGCATGTTTTTTAAATATTTTTTATTCTGTACAGGCTTCCTTCTTTTCACTGTCATTTAGGTTAATATTGTGGAGTAACTACAATATTGTTGATCCATCCTCAGTTTTCTCCTATTACAGCCATTAAAGGCTGTAACTGTTTTCAAGTCCCCATTGACCTCATGGTGAAAGCGTTTTCCTTACACTCCAGAAACTGAGTTAGTAAGCATGCCTGTATCTTTCTAGTGATTGATACACCATCCAAAGTGTAATTTTTTACTAATAGGTGCTCTTCTTTGCGTGGCATTGGAAAACCTCCCTGGTCTTTGTAGTTGAATCTGTGTTTGAAATTCCCTATTTGTCTGAGAGACCTTAAAATGTATTGTTTGTAGCGTCATACCCAAGAAGACTTGAGGCTGTAATCGCCAAAGGTGCTTCAACAAAGTACTGAGTGAAGGGTCTGAATACATATGTAAATGTGATATTTCAGTTTTTTTTTTTTTATAAATTCGAACAAAAATCTAAAAACCTGTTTTTGCTTTGTCATAAGGGGGTATTTTGTGTAGATTGATGAGGGGAAACGACAATTTAATCCATTTCAGAATAAGACTTGTAAAGTAACATGTGTGGATAAAATCAAGGGGTCTGAATACTTTCTGAATGCACTGTATACACTGAACAGAAATATAAACGCAACATGCAACCATTTTTAAGGTTTAACGGAGGTACAGTTCATATAAGGAAATTAGTGAATTGAAATAAATACATTTGGCCCTAATTTATGGATTTCACATGACTGGGAATACATGGTCACAAATACCATTTACAAATATCAAATACCACCACTGGCTTTCTAGTCGCTACCGATCCATGTTTCATTTTCGTTTGGTTTTGTCTTCATTATACACACCTGATTTCTATTACATTAATTATGTTCCTTATTTAACCCTCTGGCTTCCCTCTCTGTTTTGTGCATTATTGTTTGTCATGTGGGTTCGTGTTCTTGTGCTTTGGATTTTTGTGTTTTCCATGTTGGAATATTATTCTTCATTTTTGAGTAAACTGTCAGACTATACTCATCTCTGTGTCCTGCGCCGTGACTCTACCTTTCTCCATTCACCAACACCCTCACAATGGCTGACATTTTACATGCCTGTAACCAATTGTGCTATTTTGTTTGTTTTTTTGCGTTGTTTGTAACTTATTTTTTAACTTATTTTGTGCATAATGTTGTTGCGACCGTATGTTATGACCGAAAAAAAACTTCTGGACATCAGTACAGTGATCCCTCACCACGAACTGGAAGAAGCTTTTTTCTTTTAATGAGTCCGATGAGGAAGATGTACTGCTCTCCTGGGAACAGGCCCAGATCCCCGTCATTTGCGTGAAGAAAAGACAGAGGGAAAGAGGATGCAGATCAGGCTGCCTTTTGAGAATCCGTAGGCGAGCGAGTAAACTCCTACTGCCATCAATTCTACTTGCTAACATGCAATCCTTGGAAAAAAAATTTGATGACCTACGATTTTGATTATCCTACCAACGGGACATTAAGAACTGTAATATCTTATGATTCACCGAGTCGTGGCTGAACGACGACATGGATAATATCGAGCTGGAGGGATTTTCAATGCACCGGCCGAACAGAGAAGCTACGTCTGGTAAGACAAGGGGTAAGACAAGGGGTGGGGGTGTGTGTCTTTTTGTAAATAACAGCTGGTGCATGATGTCTAATATTAAAGTCTTGAGGTATTGCTCACATGATGTAGAGTACCTTATGATAAGCTGTAGACCACACTATCTACCAGGTGAGTTCTCATCTATATTATTCGTAGCCGTTTATTTACCACCACAGACCGATGCGGGCACTAAGACCGCACTAAACTAACTCTATAAGGCCATAAGCAAACAAGAAAATGCTCACCCAGAAGCGGCGCTCATTGCCAAATGTCACATGTGCAACCAGAGGAAAAAAAATCTTGACCACCTTTACTCCACACACAGAGACGCATACAAGGCTCTCCCCCGACCCTCCATTTGGCAAATCTGACCATAATTCTATCCTCCTGATTCCTGCTTACAAGTAAAAACTAAATCAGGAAGCACCAGTGACTCGCTCAATACGGAAGTTGTCAGATGACGGGTATACTACGCTATAGGCCAGTTTTGCTAGCACAGACTGGAATATGTTCTGGGATTTATCCAATGGCATTGAGGAATATACCACCTCAGTCATCGGCTTCATCAGTAAGTGCATTGACGACGTCATCCCCACAGTGACTGGACATATCCCAACCAGAAGCGATGGATTACAGGCAACATCCGCATCGAGCTAAAGGATAGCGCTGCCGCTTTCAAGGAGCGGGACACTAATCCGGACGCTTATAAGAAATCCCGCTATGCCCTCAGACAAACCATCAAACAAGCAAATTGAATCCTCCTACACCGGCTCAGACACTCGTCGGATGTGGCAGGGCTTGAAAACTATTACGGACTACAAAGGGAAACCCAGACGCGTGCTGCCCAGTGACGCGAGCCTACCAGATGAGCTAAATGCCTTTTGTGCTCACTCCGAGGCAAGCAATACTGAAGCATGCACAAGAGCACCAGCTGTTCTGAATGACTGTGTGATAACGTTCTCGGTAGCCGATGTGAGCAATACTTTTAAACAGGTCAATATTCACAAAGCCGCGGAGCCAGATGGATTACCAGGACGTGTACTCAAAGCTCAAAGGCTGATCATGGCTCACATCAACAGCATCCTCCTGGATACCCTAGACCCACTCCAATTCACATCCCGCCCCAACAGATCCACAGATGATGCAATCTCAATCGCACTTCACGCTGCCTTTTCCCACCTGGACAAAAGGAACACCTACGTGAAAATGCTGTTCATTGACTACAGCTCAGCGTTCAACACCACAGTGCCCGCGAAGCTCATCACTAAACTAAGGACTCTGGGACTAAACACCTCCCCCTGCAATTAGACCCTGGACTTCCTGACGGACCGCCCCCAGGTGGTAAGGGTGGGCAACCACATGTCTGCCAAGCTGATCCTCAACACTGGGGCTCCTCAGGAGTGTGTACTTAGTCCCTTCCTGTACTCCCTGTTCACCCATGACTGCGTGGCCAAACACGACTCCAACACCATCATTAAGTAATGGGCTGAACAGGCCCCCATTAACATCAACGGGGCTGTAGTGGAGCGGGTCGAGAGTTTCATGTTCCTTGGTGTCCACATCACAACCAATCTATCATGGTCCAAACACACCAAGACAGTTGTGAAGAGGGCACAACAAAACCTTTTCCACCTCAGGGGACTGAAAAGATTTGGCATAGGTCCCCAGATCCTCAAAAAGTTCCATCCTGACCGGTTGCATCACCCTCTGGTATGGCAACTACAGAGGGGAGTGCGTATGAACCAGTACATCACTGGGGCCAAGCTTCCTGCAATCCAGGACCTATATAATAGGTGGTGTCAGAGGAAAGCCCATAAAATTGTCAGAGACTCCAGTCACCCAAGTCATAGACTGCAAGTGGTACCGGAGACTCCTTAACAGGTTCTACTCCCAAGCCATAAGACTGCTGAACATATAATCAAAAGTCCATCGGACTATTACATTGACCCCCCACCCCCCAATCCATTTGTTTTGTACACTACTGGTACTAATTTATTATCTATGTATAGTCACTTCACTGCTTCACCTACATGTACAAATGACCTCTATCCTGTACCCCCGCACACTGACTCAGTACCAGTACCCCCTGTATATAGCCTCGTTATTGTTATGTTATTGTGTTACTTTTATTATTTTTTACTTTAGTTTATTTGATAAATATTTTCTTAACTTTCCGTGAAATGCACTGTTGGTTAAGGGCTTGTAAGTAAGCCTACACTTGTTGTATTTGTCATTTGTGACAACTAAAGTTTGATTTGATTTGACTGTGGCCTGTGGAATGTTGTTCCAATCCTCTTCAATGGCTGTGCGAAGTTGCTGGATATTGGTGGGAACTGGAACACACTGTCAATCCAGAGCATCCCAAGCTTGGTCAATGGGTGACATGTCTGGTGAGTATGCAGGCCATGAAAGAACTGGGACATGTTCAGCTTCCAGGAATTTTGTACAGATCCTTGCGACATGGGGCAATGCATTACCATGCTGGAACATGAGGTAATGGCGGCGGATGAACGGCACGACAATGGGCCTCAGGATCTTGTCATTGTATCTCTGTGTATTCAAATTGTCATCGATAAAATGCAATTGTGTTCGTTGTCCGTAGCTTTGCCTGCCCATACCATAACCCCACCTCCACCATGGGGCACCCTGTACACAACGTTGACATCATCAAACCGCTTGACCACACAACGCCATACACGGTCTGCCATCTGCCCGGTACAGTTGAAAACGGGATTCATCCATGAAGAGCACACTTCTCCAACATGCCAGTTGCCATCAAAGGTGAGCCATCAAAATTTGCCCACTGAATTCGGTTACAACCCCGAACTGCAGTTAGTTCAAGACCCTGCTGAGGATGACGAGCACTCAGATGAGCTTCGCTGAGACGGTTTCTGACAATTTGTGAAGTTATTCTTGGGTTGTGCAAACTCACAGTTTTAATCAGCTGGTCTCAGACGATCCCGCAGCTGAAGAAACCGGATGTGTAGGTCCTGGGCTGGCGTGGTTACACGTGATTTGCGTTTGTGAGGCCGGTTAGACTGTCAAATTCTCTAAAACAATGTTGAAGGTGGCTTATGGTAGACAAATTAACATTCATTTCTCTGGCAACAGCTCTGGTGAACATTCCTGCAGTCAGCATGCCAATTGCACGCTCCCTCAAAACTTGAGACATTTGTTGCACTGTGTTGTGTGACAAAACTGCACATTTTCGAGGGGCATTTAATTGTCCCCAGCACAAAATTAACCTGTGTAATGATCATGTTGTTTAATCAGCTTCTTGATATGACACATCTGTCAGGTGGATGGATTAACTTGGCAAATGAGAAATGATCACTAACATGGATGTAAACTAATTTGTGCACATTTGAGAGAAATAAGCTTTTTGTGTATATGGAACATTTCTGGGATCTTTTATTTCAGATCATGAAACATGGGACCAACACTTTACATGTTGCGTTTAGATTTTTGTTCAGTATAGTATTCAATTTGATATATCTTTGTCCATATTTTCCATTTGTTTCTAGTGGATAGGCGATACTTTTCAAGATTAAATAGCCTAGTTAAAAAGCATCTAATCAATAAGGGCCTTATTTTCAATTAACTTTGCATGTCCTTTTTCAACCATGGACTTTTTCACAACTGTTGCCAGTTTGGCGACAAAACATTGACAACAAATACATATTGACATAGTAAAATAAATAAAAGTGCGTCAAACAAATATAAAGGATATTTCATGCTAAAACCCTCATATTAAACATCAATGGTATTCACTAAGTTTTATATTTAGGATTAGGATTGTTTTACAGCTTTGTCATTGTATTTTTTATTTTAAAAGCATCCTTTTTGGTTGTTTTATATATTTAACACGTGGTAAGGCCACACAGCGAACTCCAAGATGGCGTAGCAGTGCAGACGTGTTTGTCATTAATTAAAAAGTCTTTTTGTGTCTTTTTTTGTATATATTTTAATATATTTCAGTCTCTTTTTCCATTTTTAAATTAAATTTACCTTCCGGCAACCCGCCTCACCCAATGTGATACGGATCTGCTATTTTTTAGACCTTATAGCTAGAAGCTCCATCAGCAGCTAGCCAAAAGATGCTAACCAGCTAATTAGCTACTAGCTATTTAGTCATTGTTAGCCACTGCTAGCGGCCTTTACCTCTAGCTCAGACACCAGCCACTTTTACCCTGGATAATACCCGCCAGTCTGCACAGCGCGATATAAACCCTGAGCATATTGGACTGTTTTTCTCCACCATTACTCCAGATTATCACAGATAGCTGCATGCTACTGAGTGGCCCAGTCCCGAAGCTAGCATTTGAGCCAGGCCCATCTCCCAGCCAGCTCAGTGGACCCTATGAACACTTGGCTACACTGCTGATGTCTCCCGAACTCTTCACTAACACAACTTGAAGCCACTACATCGCCAGATTCCTGCCGTAAGCTCTGGAGCTTTGCATCGGATCATCGCAGCTACCTAGCTGCTACCGAGTGGCTATAGTGGCTAATGCCCTTGTCCTGAAGCTAGCACCAGTTAGCCTCGAGCCAGGCGCATCTCCTGGCTAGCAAACTAAATTACTCCAGCTACAATACCTCTTTTGCCAATTGGCCTGGACCTTTTGTTGACATGGAGCCCCGCCGATCCATCACGTCTGGTCTGCTGACGTAATGCCGTCCGATGTGCCCTCAACCGGCACCACTCAACATGCCTCAGATACCTCTTTTGTCCCACCTCCCACACATGGGTGACCTCACCTAGCATAACTAGTGCCTCCAGAGATGCAACCTCTTATCGTCACTCAATGCCTAGGTTTACCTCCACTGTACCCGCACCCTACTATACCCCTGTCTGTACATTATGCCCTGAATCTATTCTACCACGCCCAGAAATCTGCTCCTTTTATTCTCTGTCCCCAACACACAAGACGACCAGTTTTGATAGCCTTTAGCCGTACCCTTATCCTAATCCTCCTCTGTTCCTCAGGTGATGTAGAGGTTAACCCAGGCCCTGTGTGTCACCAGGCACTCTCATTTGTTGACTTCTGTAACCGTAAAAGCCTTGGTTTCATGCATATTAACACCAGAAGCTTCCTCCCTAAGTTTGTTTTAGCACACTTCGCCAACCCTGATGTCCTTGCCGTGTCTGAATCCTGGCTTAGGAACGCCACCAAATATTCTGAGATTTCCATCCCAAACTATAACATTTTCCGTCAAGATAGAACTGCCAAAGGGGGAGGAGTTGCAATCTACTGCAGAGATAGCCTACAAAGTTCTGTCATACTTTTCAGGTCTATGCCCAAACAGTTTGAGCTTCTAATTTTAAAATTAATCTTTCCAGAAATAAATCTCCCACTCTTGCCACCTGTTATAGACCCCCCCCAGCTCCCAGTTGTGCCCTGGACACCATATGTGAATTGATTGCCCCCCATCTATCTTCAGAGTTCATTCTAAACCTAAACTGTGATATGCTTAACACCCCGGTCGTCCTACAATCTAAGCTAGATGCCCTCAATCTCACACAAATCCTCCAGGAACCCACCAGGTACAACCCTAAATCCGTAAACATGGGCACCCTCATAGATATTATCCTGACCAATTTGCCCTCCAAATACACCTCTGCTGTTTTCAATCAGGATCTCAGCAACCACATCTGTTATGGGTCCGTGGTCAAACAACCCCCCCTCATCAGTGTCAAACGCTCCCTAAAACTCTTCTGCGAACAGGCCTTTCTAATCAACCTGGCCCGGGTATCCTGGAAGGCTATAGATCTCATCCCGTCAGCAGAGAATGCCTGGTTGTTCTTTAAAAGTAATTTCCTCACCATTTTAAATAAGCATGCCCCTTTCAAAAAATGTAGAACCAAGAACAGATATAGCCCTTGGTTCACTCCAGACTTGACTGCCCTCGACCAGCACAAAAACATCCTGTGGCGTACTGCACTAGCATCGAATAGTCCCCACGATATGCAACTTTTCAGGGAAGTCAGGAACCAGTACAGATAGTCAGTTAGGAAAGCAAATGCTAGCTTTTTCAAACAGAAATTTGCATCCTGTAGCTCTAACTCCAAAAAGTTCTGGGACACTGTAAAGTCCATGGAGAATAAGAGCACATCCTTCTAGCTACCCACTGCACTGAGGCTAGGAAACTCTGTCACCACCGATAAATCCATGATAATCGATCATTTCAATAATCATTTCTCTACGGCTGGCCATGCTTTCCTCCGGGCTACCCCTACACTAGCCAACAACTTTGCATCCACTTTCACAACCCCCCCCTGTTTCTCCTTCACCCAAATCCAGACAGCTGATGATCTGAAAGAGCTGCAAAATCTGGATCCCTACAAATCAGCTGGCCTAGACAATCCGGACCATCTCTTTCTAAAATTATCAGCTGAAATTGTTGCAACCCCTATTACTAGCTTGTTCAACCTCTCTTTCGTATCGTCTGAGATCCCCAAAGATTGGAAAGCTGCCACGGTCATCCCCCTCTTCAAAGGGGGAAACACTTTAGACCCACTTTAGACCTATATCCATCCTGCCCTTCCTTTCTAAAATCTTTGAAAGCCAAGTTAACAAACAGATCACCGACCATTTCGAATCCCACTGTACCTTCTCCACTATGCAATCTGGTTTCCGAGCTGGTCATGGGGGCACCTCAGCCACGCTCAAGGTCCTAAACTATGTCATAACCGCCATTGATAAAAGACAGCAATGTGCAGCCGTCTTCATTGACCTGGCCAAGGCTTTTGACTCTGTCATTCAACACATTCTTATCGGCAGACTCAATAGCCTTGGTTTCTCAAATGACTGCCTCGCCTGGTTCACCAACTACTTCTCATATAGAGTTCAGTGTGTCAAATTGGAGGGCCTGTTTTCCGGACCTCTGGCAGTCTCTATGGGGGTGCCACAGAGTTCAATTCTCCGACTCTTTTCTCTGTATATATCAATGATGTCGCTCTTGCTGCTGGTGATTCTCTGATTCACCTCTACGCAGACGACACCATTCTGTATACAGCTGGCCCTTCTTTGGACACTGTGTTAACAAACCTCCAAACGAGCTTCAATGCCATACAACACTCCTTCCGTGGCCTCCAATTGCTCTTAAATGCTAGTAAACCTAAATGCATGCTCTTCAACCGATCGCTGCTCGCACCCGCCCGCACGAGTAGCATCTCTACTCTGGACGGTTCTGACTTAGAATATGTGAAGAACTACAAATACCTAGGTGTCTGGTTAGACTGTAAACTCTCCAGACTCATATTAAGCATCTCCAATCCAAAATTAAATCTAGAATTGTCTTCCTATTTTGCAACAAAGCCTCCTTCACTCACGCTGCCAAACATACCCTCGTAAAACCGACCATCCTATGACTTCGGCGATGTATTTTACAAAATAGCCTCTGACACTCTACTCAGCAAGCTGGATGCAATCTATCACAGTACCATCCGTTTTGTCACCAAAGCCCCATATACCACCCACACTGCGACCTGTATGCTCTCGTCAGCTGACCCTCACTACATATTCATCGCCAGACCCACTGGCTTCAGGTCATCTTTAAATAAGTATTTGTTAGGTATCTCAGCTCACTAGTCATCATAACAACACCCACCCGTAGCACACGCTCCAGCAGGTATATCTCACTGGTCATCCCCAACACCTCCTTCGGCTGCGGGTGGTTCTCTGCAGCCAATGATTGTAAAGAATTGCAAAAATCGCTGAAGTTGGAGTCTTTTATTTCCCTCACTAACTTTAAGCATCAGCTGTCAGAGCAGTTCTCAACTTTACATTTTTGGGCCCTAGCTGTTATTCTCAGCTAAATAATTTGGTAACACTCTCGTAATGCATTTAACCTACCTGCAGCCTACTACAGTGTTAACAATATTTTCTTCTAGATATTGCTAAACAGAAAGCCAATATACAGCAAATAAAATATTATTTGCCTGAAGCATTTGGCATATTTAATATGCCACTAGCTGTATTGCAAAGAGCCTTTTAACAATGTCTGCCATTAGACTGAAGAGACCTGACGCAGGTGGACACTCTCTCTGCAATATTAATAGCCTTGTTCTTCCTTTTTATTGTTTTCAGGCCAGACCTTACGGCCATCTGAATCCCAGCCGTGTGTCTCTTAAATAATCATTGCATTGGGCCTTGTAATAAGAGCACTAAAGATTTATAGCACAATAAATACTCCAGCTACTGTTCTGTGTTGTTCTCCCACCTGTTCTCTCTTCAGAACAACACAACGCAACACTAACAGAGATTAAGCTTCCAGTTGGGCGATGAGTTTCTTTTTGGGGGTGGATTTGTGGACGGGAAGACTTTTAAATGTCATCACTGAATACATTTGAATAATGTATTCATTATTACCAAAGCACCTTGAGCCCCTGTAGTTGTGAGCATGCCAAAGTGGTTGTATTAGAGAACACAGGCGGCGTGGGGGGCACAGTGGGACTCAACCAATCAGATGAAGCCTTCATTCACACACACCCAATGGGAGTGTTGTCAGATAGGCGGAAACCAAGGGCTTTGGTAAAATACTTGGCCTTGTCTTGTCTGGAGCCCACCGTCATCGCTGTGGATTTGTGTGCGTGCATGTTCACTGACCCTGGTGGCCCCTGTGGAGGCTTTTGTGCGCTGTAAAATTCAGCCATGGGTCCTATTCAGAACAATGTTTTCTTTTATTCTAAGAAACCATATTTGATTCCATATTCTGTGGAGTTTCTTTTTGCCTCCGACAGCAATCATTGTTTTATTGATTAAACAAACTCCCTCGGCACAACATTTTTGTTTTATCGAACTCTGGAGACTTGAGATTGAGAGTACGGAGTGCAATTGTAATGTATGGAAGTATGTATTGGTTTCTATGGCTCATGCAGAGGACAATGTTGAAAGACAAGTATAGATGTTTTAGGCTGTAACTTCTCAGCAGAGGTGTGTGTGTGTGTGTTTGGGAGTTCTTGGAACTGATTTCTCCTCCTTCATCCATGGCTTTCTCTTTCACTGAGCACCTCTTCACAGGGTTGAGAGCCTAATCGATTTTTATCTTCCCCAGCCACCCACTCGGCCTTCAGAAAACTGTGCAAGTTTTGACTTATCGCATAGATAATCCAGCTAGAGTCGTCAATCACAGAGTCATTTGCGCTCATCTCGTTTGGGGTGAATATTCAGTGTTTTAGTGGAGCAATGGCTTTGAGCGGAGTTCATAGTAATGCCATTCAACCTGTTCTGTTACACTCCATCATCTACCTAAATGTCTGCCCTTAACACTGTTGCTGCCCAGATTCATGACCCTCTAAATGGGGTGCTTGAAAATATTTCTCAGGGGTCCTTTCAAATTAGCATTAAACATCAGGGGGGTAATAAATAACAAAGTCTAATTGAATTATAACACTCCCCAGAAAAAAGGAAATTATTGTGGGTTCGTTTGTCTAAATTACTTTCTAATGACACCCTGCAGGTCTTTCTGCTGCAACTGAGTTAGAAGACGGAAGCTCATTCAATTCATTCAGCTAGTTCGTCTTCCCAACGACGTTCAAGGCCAGCCTCTGTACAGTATACCTTTGGGGCTGACCAAATTGGCTGCTCCTATCTTGGGCCTCCCACGGTGCCAGTTTTGAGTGCTTCAGTTCCACTGTCGGTGCTTATGACAGCTAATGCTGAGCCAGTCCTGAATGCATACAAGTTATTTTAGATGATTTGCCCCTAACTGACTGCGCTCTTAACTGTCCAACTGGGATGCCTTGGAATATCCGAAGTCCTCGCTTGGGTAGCTGATCTGATCCATTTTGGGGGCGGGTGCGTCTTAAGGAAGACGCTCCAGTAGTCGAGGATAATCCCGCTACTTTCTCTGGAACTCCTGGGCAGAGCAGAGTTGGCAGTGGCAACAGGCGAGAAAGCAGAACAAGGACTCCATTGAGGAGGACTTGGTTGCCAGCGGCCCTTTGGCACAGTCAAACTGCACCAATTCAGGAGTACACAAGGGGGAGAGGCTGATCACCAGGGCACAATGGTCTATTACATATAAACTGAAAACATCTTAACATGCTCCCCGAGGCAGGGGAATGACCAAAACTCCTCCTCCTGAGATTTTCTTAATATAAAAATGTTTTGGGTATCCTAGCAGTTCAGTGAACCTTCTTTTTCATTTGCTCTGTGTCGGAATTGAGTATGTTACACCACTCACACCTTTTTAATAATGCAGTAGGCGTGTCACCTTTTCCAGGTACATTTTTTTTCCGAGGGGACAAAGGAGCGTGTTATGGAGTGGAGCTGGCAGGTGTAGAGTAAAGCAGAGAGAGAAAAGCCAAGGGCCTTTGAGCACAACTGTCAGCCTATTTTTAAGTGTCAGGGACCAAGGTGTACTCCAGCGCTACGGCTCCATTTGACACAGAGGCTGAGGTCTGCCACAGAGAAGACAAGCAAGGTGGCCCAGAAAACAAACACAAAGCAAGTGAAGCAAAAAACAGACCCAGTATGGAGGAGAACTATTCTGTTCCCAGATCTATTTGAGCTGTCTTGACAACTCCTATAGTCCCAGTGACAGCACAAACAGATCTGGTAGCAAGCTAGAGGAGAGCACAGAGGAACCAGAAGTGGGGCAGTAAGTAGAAGGTTGGAAGGTACTTTGGACAGAGACGGACAAGGTCTAGACTTCTTAACTAGGTGAATTAACTTCAATTAAGTTACATTAACACATTGACTTGTTGGACACAAGAAGAGTTAAATAAACAACTAATTTGTAAGCCCTATAGCGGAAATAACAACACACACACACACTTACCGTCAAACTTTCTCAGAAGAGGTACTTATTTGTAAGCCCTATAGCAGAAATAATAAATTGCTATGACTTTTGTTTGCTTTGGTCACACACACACAAACGTACTGTCAAACTTTCTCAAACTCTTGCTCTCACTAGTTGACAACACCATAAGCAAGGCTAATTGGGGGAGGGAATTGCACAACAATAGCTTTCAGAAAGAACAGAAGAACAAGACTCTCGAGTGCATCTGAAAACCACTCGGCTCTAATTTCCTCTTTGTCTCTCCCCCTTCAACCATGTCTCTTCCCCATTGACCATTTCATGCTCTATTTTATAGTGGTTTCATTAGAGTAAGAAAAGCCTGAAATAGGTCATAGTTGGCCTTTTTACTCTCACCCGAGGGGGCCGATAGTCTAAACTCCAAATTAGACCACTATGTGAAGTGCATTGAGCTGTACCTGACGAACTTGAGGAAATGTCTCAAATCTAATCAAATCAAATCAAATTTTATTTGTCACATACACATGGTTAGCAGATGTTAATGCGAGTGTAGCGAAATGCTTGTGCTTCCAGTTCCGACAATGCAGTAATAACCAACAACTAATCTAACTAACAATTCCAAAACTAATATCTTATACACAGTGTAAGGGGATAAAGAATATGTACATAAAGATATGAATGAGTGATGGTGCAGAGCAGCATAGGCAAGATACAGTAGATGGCATCGAGTACAGTATATACATATGAGATGAGTATGTAAACAAAGTGGCATAGTTAAAGTGGCTAGTGATACATCCGCTTTCACAACAAACACTTGTACCATTATGCAATTTGATTGTGTGATGGCTGTTTCTGCATAGCATGACATAACATTCATCTATAAAATACTCAAATGTTTTTGTTTCCATATTACTATTGTCCGTGTAGGATTCAAATTTTAGAGTTAGCACATTATTTTTAAGTTATAGCACATTATTGCATCCCATCATCAAATCAAATTCTGTCTAATCAATACATCTATTGTCCTCAATATGGCCAGGCTGCGGCCTGTGTAGGCTGATCGACATTCAAAGTCATACGCCTTCAGGGCCAGACATTCACTCTCGCCGCAGTTCATTCCTAACTGTAAGAAATCTGAATCTGATGCATGAGGACAATTTAGCATGAGTTCGCCTGGGTTTACCTCAAGGGGACTGGCAGAGGGCCTGGCATATGGCATCATTTAGCACACGACGGCTGTGGTTCACATGTCCCCGCTCTGACAGGCACACCAACCACGCACATGTCCCCGCTCCGACAGGCACACCAACCACGCACATGTCCCCGCTCCGACAGGCACACCAACCACGCACATGTCCCCGCTCCGACAGGCACACCAACCACGCACATGTCCCCGCTCCGACAGGCACACCAACCACGCACATGTCCCCGCTCCGACAGGCACACCAACCACGCACATGTCCCCGCTCCGACAGGCACACCAACCACGCACATGTCCCCGCTCCGACAGGCATACCAACCACGCACATGTCCCCGCCCCGACAGGCACACCAACCACGCACATGTCCCCGCTCCGACAGGCACACCAACCACGCACATGTCCCCACTCCGACATGCACACCAACCACGCACATGTTCCCGCTCCGACATGCACACCAACCACGCACATGTCCCTGCTCCGACAGGCACACCAACCACACACATGTCCCCACTCCGACAGGCACACCAACCACGCACATGTCCCCGCTCCGACAGGCACACCAACCACGCACATGTCCCCGCTCCGACAGGCACACCAACCACGCACATGTCCCCACTCCGACATGCACACCAACCACGCACATGCTCCCGCTCCGACATGCACACCAACCACGCACATGTCCCTGCTCCGACAGGCACACCAACCACGCACATGTCCCCGCTACGACAGGCACACCAACCACGGCACCTCATCTCTCACAAACTCTCATATTAACACCCATTATGCTGAATGCTGTCGACGATCAATACCTGCAGCTGCCTCTTTCTCTCCTCTCTCTTCTCCCCCCCTCTCTTTTTCTCTCTCTCCCTCTTCTCTCCCCTCCAATAAAGCAGTGTGCTGAAAAATGAAACAAGACTAAATGGAAGGTCTTGGAGGTAAACTTCTTTGTACCCTATGCTTGTGATTCAAGGCTGAGCCACCGCTGCGCAAAAGAGGGAGACATGAAAAATCTGTTTGATCCTTCCCAACCACCTGTACATGCAAATCAGACAGGCTTTTTTAGTCCCATCACACACATAATTGGGAGGCTCATTTGGGTGTGTGTGTGTGTGTGTGTGTGTGTGTGTGTGTGTGTGTGTGTGTGTGTGTGTGTGTGTGTGTGTGTGTGTGTGTGTGTGTGTGTGTGTGTGTGTGTGTGTGTGTGTGTGTGTGTGTGTGTGTGTGTGTGTGAGAGAGAGAGAGAGGGAGGTGCACGTGTCTGTTTGATGAGTCTACTGACTCTGTGTTTGAATAGTATGTGGTTGCAGGTGCCTGTGTGCGTGTGGGCACTGGCAGAGGCGTAGCCTGCCCTCCTGGTGCCCTGTCACCACCATGCTAATGCTCTTCTCTAGGCTCGGTGTTGACCACAGAGGGTCCATGAGTCCACGCATCTTTACATACACAATGTGTTAAAACAGGGTATTTCAGTTGACTTCCCGAATTGGCTGGTTTTAATTTGACTCTGTCGCATCAGTAATTCTGTAACTCACTGTTGTGTATTTTATGAAAGCCTATTTTATATACAACTACCGTAGTGAAGCAGGACTAGCTTGCTCCTCATTCAAAAAATGTAATTGAATTTGGGCTGGCTTAGATTTACAACAATATATTTTCCTGTGTTCAAGCCTACTGTGTCACCGGCTATCATGAAATTTGATTTCCTCCATCTTCCAGTAAACAAATGATCCTGGGTGGCTGCTACATTAATTTGCATGAAGTGATCGAGGCTAAGATAGAGAGAGAGGGAGGGAGGGGGAAACAGACCTGGGTTAAAATCATTTTTGAAATCTTTTAAATTCTTTGAGCATTTGCTCTAGCCTGCCTGGAGTGCCATCTGGCCGGGGTTTACTGTTTTGGGACTATTCTATTGGTCCATTAAGCCAGGCAAGCAGTTTAATCAAGCACCGATAAAGGATTTGAAAGGATTTAAATAGTATTTGAACCCAGGTCTGTGGGGAAACAGCCTATGTGTGTAGGCAGATGAACAAACACCCACAGGATGTAATCGCACAGTTGGATGCACTGATCCTACATCTTCATTGTCCTCCCAACAGATTCATGCAGGTTCAGAGCTTCATCATTGTTCGTCCCCTCAGCATGGGGTGGTACTCGAGTGTGGTGACCATACGGGAAATGGACAAAAGGAAGCAGGGGGTGCCCTTGAGGGTCTTGTGGTAATGCTGCAGCCACCGGTAATACTGCATTCAGTGTAAGCATAGGTTCTGTCCTATCTTTCAGCATTGTCATCCTCTCACTATCTGTTCAATAACATCAAAGGAATACCTTAAAATATACTTTAAAAAGGTAGCAGTAAGACGTAGCCATAGAAATGAAATGACATAGAAATTCATTACATTCTATTTGTGTGGTTGTCTACAACCTAGGAGGCCTGGACTGAAAGGCGATATGTGGACTTTTTGGTCATCTATGCGACCCAAACTCTAGGTGTCCCTAAAGTAAATGGACATGTCTCGTGTGTGTGTGTGTGTGTGTGTGTGTGTGTGTGTGTGTGTGTGTGTGTGTGTGTGTGTGTGTGTGTGTGTGTGTGTGTGTGTGTGTGTGTGTGTGTGTGTGTGTGTGTGTGTGTGTGTGTGTGTGTGTGTGTGTGTGTGTGTGTGTGTGTGTGTGTGTGTGTGTGTGTGTGTGTGTGTTTAGGTGATTGTGCTTTGGTGTAAATCCATTCAAACAAGGTAAAATGAAAACCATTAACAGAAAATGCCACATTTTTCTTTATGTGGATTTCCCTCAACTCACATTATTAAGAAATGTGACTTTTTATAGCTCAACTAGAATTGAACCCTCCTGGGTCTCTTGAGATTGGTTTAAGTTATTTTGTGTTTTTTATTCATTGAGGCAACAAGAGAAATACATTAACTCAGAAAATCAACATCCACAAGGGTCCAGGAGGACAAGTATGAATAAAAATAGATTTAATCCATCCTACCAATTCAAAATCCTCCTTCAGCAACAAGCAACATTGATATTTTACATCCATGGATCCTTGTCAATTAATCATTTGTGTTGTGCGTAACAGCAGTAAAAACCAACACTGTGAAAATACAAACCTTATTTGCCAATGAATGCTAATGAATAGTCATTATAAAAATTATTATAATTGTACTGTATCTCGACAACATTGCATTCTTTCCTCCTGTCATGAAACTGTTTCCACAAATGAGTCTCTTTGTGCTTCAAGCTAAAAAAAAACAATGATAAACAAACCGTGATGGACTAAGAAACCCATGAACTGTAAAAAAGTTCAAAACAAAGTCATTACAGATGAATTAATACATTCTCCCATGACTGCCTTTTCCAACCATCACTGAACGTTGTCATTTTTACTCACTAGATCCCTGTGATTAATTATGTAGGCATAATTGCCTTTACTTTATTTTGTATTTTTATGAATTTACAGCAACAATTTATTTGAAAGTGACATAATATACTGTAAATCAAATGACAGTCATGCACATAATTGTTTTGTATGTGTGGCCCCAGTGGGAATTGAACCCTCTACCCATGCCAATGCAAGCACCATGATCTACTACCTGAGCCACACAGGACATCCAGTTGACTATTTGAGACACAAACGTGTTAACTGGTCACATTGCTGGTCTCTATCGCTAATCGGCTACAACACATTCAGATTCCAAAGTTTCAGTGCATCGTGCTTCAGAGCAGGGGTATGGCAAAGACAGACAAATTGATAGAAATTGACATAAACGGCTATGTAAAGCTTCAGGTTACAACAACCTTATGTAGGCAAGTGAGTGAGCTGTATAGGAAGTCTTATTCATGGATCCGGCAGTAGAGAAATGAGAGCACTGCTCCCTGCATCACACATACATCATGATACACATTGCTTGCTGTAATATAGAATTTCAACAAAATATTGACTCAATGTTTTTTTTGTTAGTCAGTTAAGTTTGTCCTCTTTGTTCCCACGTTGAACATAAGGCTTCCACGAGAGAGAGACACACAGCTGCTGTTCGTCTGCCTTTTTGGGGATGGTTTTCCATGACAGGCCACTGTCCTTCATCTGCTTCTCCACAGTTTTTTGCCAGGTTTCTTTTGGGCAGCCACGCATCCTTTTTCCATCTGCTGTCCAGTGAAGGGCTGTCTTTGGGAATGCAGGCTCATTCATTCAGCATACATGCCCTAGCCACCTCCGTCTTTTCATTTTTGGGTTTTTTGTGATGCTGTCTTTTGGTGTAACTCTTCGTTTGACATCGTGTTTGGCCAGTAAATGCCACGGATCTTCTGGAGACACTTGTTTTGGAAAGTCTCTAGTTTTCTAGACAGTCTGGATGTTTGCCTCCAACATTCAGAGTCGTACAGAAGCACACTGAGGACATTACTATTGAAAAGGATGAGTTTGGTTTAGATTTTGAGTTGTTTGATTTCCATATGGTTTTTAACACGTCAAAAGTGTCAGTGGCTTTTATGATCCGGGTGTTGGCATCCTTTTCTGAATCTCCACCATTAACGACCTTGCTGCCGAGGTAGAGGAGTTCTTGAACTTCCTCCACCGCTTCTCTGTTTATGTTAATGTGTGTGTCTTGTGGTTTTTCCTCGCGAGCTTAGTTTTCTTTGCGTTAATTTTCAAACCAATTTTGTAGGGATGTGTTTGTCAGCTTGTCAACCTTTTCTTGCATGTCAGATTGTCTGCTGGAGAGCAGGGTGATGTCATCTGCATAATCCAGATCTTCCAGAGTTCAGGTGACTGTCCATCTGATGGCACTTTTTCCATTTGTCATGGTCTGCGTCATAAGCCAGTTAATGGCTTTAATGAACAGTGTGGAGGAGAGGATGCATCCTTGTTTAACTCCAGTGTTGATTTCGAAACACTTGGTTACGTGTCTCCTTGATGGACGTTGACTATTTTGGGAGGGATTCCATAGTGGTGAAGTATTTTCCACAGGGATGGAGTGGAGTGTCGAAGGCCTTTTCAAAATCAAAGGGTGGTGTATATGGAACTGGTCCCCGGGCTCAATATTGAATACAGGGAATAGGGTGCCATTTGGGACCCTTATTCTTATTGTATATTGTCAGTCACACACTGTTATTGGAGAAATGAAGCCTCCAAAATGTAACATGTGTCCTACACTTGTATTGTACAATATTGTTCAGCTGTAGTGTTTCCATAGAAACCTAACCTTAACATTTTTCTCAAGTCTGTGGTGTGATGTGATACAATTTTTTTTTTATTGTTATGGCACAGTCATCTCCATCCTCCTCTTAAATTCTTCAGCCTTCTCTTTTTAAATGAAATCGTAAATGTTGGCTACTGGGGTAAATGGAGGTTTGAAAATAATAATGTGATTGGATAATTGGATTGGAATCAGCTGCTTATAGTGGCCAAATACCATTGGAAATTATCCCACACATACAGTGTACTTTACTTTGAAGAAAATATCCTTTCTAAACATTTCCATCTGGAATGGATGTGTTTCTTATAAAACAAGTGAACGATAGGAAATTGAGGACAGATCTTGAACCCAGGCAACAAGATTATATTGGAAATCTTGGAAATATAGTGTAAATATGGAAACATGGGGTAACTACTGTAGCCCCCCCCCCCACCTAAAAACAATGTCCAATTTCTTACACAAAAAAGGAGCGTTTTTTCAAAAGTACTGTAGGCACAGTGCCTTCAGAAAGTATTCACACTATTGACTTAATCCACATTTTGTGTTAGTCTGAATTTTGTGAGATTTTTGATTTTCACTGATCTACACACAATAATGTCTGAGTGGAATTATGTTTTTATAAATATTTTACAAATTAATAAAAAATGAATAGCTGAAATGTCTTGAGTCAATAAGTTTTCAACTTTTTTGCTATGCCTAAATATGTTCAGGAGTAAAAATGTGCGCAGCAAGTCACATAATAACTTGCATGTACTCTGTGTGCAATAATAGTGTTTAACATGATTTTTAAATGACAACCCCATTACTGTACCCTACACATAAAATTGTCGTAAGGTCCCTAAGTCGAGCAGTGAATTTCAAGCACAGATTCAACCACAAAGACCAGGTTTCCCTATGGTTCACAAAGAAGAGCACATACTGGTAGAAGAGATAAAAAAAGTTTTATCCCTTTGTGCATTGTGCCGTTATTAATTACACTTTGGATGGTGTATCAATACACCCAGTCACTACAAAGATACAGGCGTCCTTTCTAACTCAGTTGACGGAGAGGAAGGAAACCGCTCAGGGATTTCAACCACAAAGACCAGGGAGGTTTTCCAATGCCTCACAAAGTATGGATACTTGGTAAAACATTTAAAAACAGACATTGAATGTCCCTTTGCGTATGGTTAAGTTATTGCACTTTGGATGGTGTATCAATACTCCCAGTCACTACAAAGAAAGTCTTTCCTAACTCAGTTGCTGGAGAGGAATTCACCAGTTACAGTCACAATTTAAAACAGTTACAGAGTTTAAAGGCTGCTAAGGGAGGAAACTGAGGATGGATTATTCCACAATACTAACTTCAATGACAGAGTGAAAAGAAGGAAACCCGTACAGAATAAAAAATATTCCAAAACATGCATCCTGTTTGCAGAAAGTCCCTAAAGTAAAACTGCAAAAAATGGGGCAAAGAAATTAACTTTATGTCCTGAATACAAAGCATTTTGTTTGGGGCAAATCCAACACAACATATTATTGAGTACCACTCTTCATATTTTTAAGCATGGTGGTGGCTCTGCATCATGTTACAGGTATGCTTGTCATCAGCAAGGTTGTTTTTTAGGATAAAAACGAAATGGAATAGAGTTAAGCACAGGCCAAATCCTAGCGGAAAACCTGGTTCAGTCTGCTTTCCAACAGACACTGGGAGACAAATTCACCTAAAACACAAGGCCAAATATACCCTGGAGCTGCTAACCAAGACCACATTGAATGTTCCTGTGGCCTAATTACAGTTTTGACTTACAGTTGTTTGAAAATCTATTGCAAGTCTTGAAAATAGCTGTCTAGCAATGACCAACACCATTTTTTAAAGAAGAATGTGCAAATATTGTATAATCCAGATGTGGAAAGCTCTTAGACACTTACCCAGAAAGACTCAGACCTGTAATCGATGCTCAAGGGGTATGAATACTTTCTGGGGGGGGGGGTCAGTTATCCCCAACATAGTCGATTATGTATCTTTAGGCTCCCCTAATGTAATATATATATATATATATATATATATATATATATATATACACTTTATAGATGTAATTTAATTAGATAACATATAACGTTTTATAAATGACGAAATATTAGACCAACTTACCTCAGAATCGTTTTGTTAAAGTGACTTATACATTTTTGATAAGACAGATAACATTTTAGTTGAGCAAGAGTAGTGGCAGCCAGGGAAAGTGTTGGGAAAAAAATTGGTGAGATAAAGTGGTTTCTGTGAGAATTACAGGGGGGGTGCAGTTACCCCGGGGGTCTAGTTACCCCACGTTACTTTGCTGCCTACAATCTATGACCTCTAACAAATATTGAAATAATAAAATAGCTTGTGAGATCCGTCTACATAGTTAGAACAGGCCTAGCTGGACTTGCAATGTGGTTTGCAAGAAAGCAAATGCAACCATATGAATGTAATGAAACCTGCTACCATGCATTGCATCAAATTATAAAACCATTTGTTTGACAGGAAACTCATTTATTGACAATTATTTTGACTTCTGGATCCGTGAGTAGGTTGGTGAAGCAGTAGGACATTTGAAAAATCCCTTTTGATTGCATATTTTTCTGTCGAGGCCAGTACCATTGTTTTATGATACGTAGTCTCTTGAAACACTACATACAGTGCCTTGTGAAAGTATTCGGCCCCCTTGAACTTTGCGACCTTTTGCCACATTTCAGGCTTCAAATATAAAGATATTAAACTGTATTTTTTTGTGAACAATCAACAACAAGTGGGACACAATCATGAAGTGGAACGACATTTATTGGATATTTCAAACTTTTTTAACAAATCAAAAACTGAAAAATTGGGCATGCAAAATTATTCAGCCCCTTTACTTTCAGTGCAGCAAACTATCTCCAGAAATTCAGTGAGGATCTCTGAATGATCCAATGTTGACCTAAATGACTAATGATGATAAATACAATCCACCTGTGTGTAATCAAGTCTCCGTATAAATGCACCTGCACTGTGATAGTCTCAGAGGTCCGTTAAAAGCGCAGAGAGCATCATGAAGAACAAGGAACACACCAGGCAGGTCCGAGATACTGTTGTGAAGAAGTTTAAAGCCGGATTTGGATACAAAAAGATTTCCCAAGCTTTAAACATCCCAAGGAGCACTGTGCAAGCGATAATATTGAAATGGAAGGAGTATCAGACCACTGCAAATCTACCAAGACCTGGCCGTCCCTCTAAACTTTCAGCTCATACTAGGAGAAGACTGATCAGAGATGCAGCCAAGAGGCCCATGATCACTCTGGATGAACTGCAGAGATCTACAGCTGAGGTGGGAGACTCTGTCCATAGGACAACAATCAGACGTATATTGCACAAATCTGGCCTTTATGGAAGAGTGGCAAGAAGAAAGCCATTTCTTAAAGATATCCATAAAAAGTGTTGTTTAAAGTTTGCCACAAGCCACCTGGGAGACACACCAAACATGTGGAAGAAGGTGCTCTGGTCAGATGAAACCAAAATTGAACTTTTTGGCAACAATGCAAAACGTTATGTTTGGCGTAAAAGCAACACAGCTCATCACCCTGAACACACCATACCCACTGTCAAACATGGTGGTGGCAGCATCATGGTTTGGGCCTGCTTTTCTTCAGCAGGGACAGGGAAGATGGTTAAAATTGATGGGAAGATGGATGGAGCCAAATACAGGACCATTCTGGAAGAAAACCTGATGGAGTCTGCAAAAGACCTGAGACTGGGACGGAGATTTGTCTTCCAACAAGACAATGATCCAAAACATAAAGCAAAATCTACAAAGGAATGGTTCAAAAATAAACATATCCAGGTGTTAGAATGGCCAAGTCAAAGTCCAGACCTGAATCCAATCGAGAATCTGTGGAAAGAACTGAAAACTGCTATTCACAAATGCTCTCCATCCAACCTCACTGAGCTCGAGCTGTTTTGCAAGGAGGAATGGGAAAAAATGTCAGTCTCTCGATGTGCAAAACTGATAGAGACATACCCCAAGCGACTTACAGCTGTAATCGCAGCAAAAGGTGCCGCTACAAAGTATTAACTTAATAAGGGTGCTGATTAATTTTGCACGCCCAATTATTCAGTTTTTGATTTGTTAAAAAAGTTTGAAATATCCAATAAATGTCGTTCCACTTCATGATTGTGTCCCACTTGTTGTTGATTCTTCACAAAAAAATACAGTTTTATATCTTTATGTTTGAAGCCTGAAATGTGGCAAAGGGTCGCAAAGTTCAAGGGGGCCGAATACTTTCGCAAGGCACTGTAGTCTCTGAAACATTCTGAACTGTGTGTTTGTGTGTGTGTGGGTGTGCATGCATTTACATTATTTTATTTTTTTACACAACATACCCTCATAGTTTCTGTTTTTTATTTCAATTATTGAAGGGAATGAGTGTGCTAAAGCTACCTATTTTCATGCTGACTGAGTTAAAACCCTCTTTGAAGTGAAAGCGAAGTGCCCTATTGTCTACTCAGTGGTGGTGTCCCAATGGCACCCTATTCCCGATACACAGTAGTGCACTAATTTTGTTCCCTGTATAGTACACTAATTTTGACAAGGGTCCATAGGGCTCTGGTCAATAATACTGCACTATATAGAGAATATGTTCCCTTTCGGAACACAGGCTCAGTGTGTCTGGGCACATTTTTATCCGGGCACATTTTTATCCTGGCACATTATAAAAGGACGGTTGTTAGATGAGTTGACTCAGATGAGTTGACCTTAAGATTATTAAATAATCTTTTCATCTCTGGCTGGGAGATATACTGCTCTCACTTCACAGTAACAGGCTCATAGTGTACTTGAGTACTGGAGTTCTAAGAGAAGCACGCTGTTGTAGGTGGAATTTTAAAGGTATTCTGAAACGAAGACCTAAGTATATGATATTATCAGGGCCTTTGGTGTAGACCTGTATCAAATAGAAAGTTCTTACATTTAAGAGCAAAATACCTGTCATAGATATGTGTGTCAAGAAACTATTTGACACCATAAAAGTAAAGTACAATGTCATCATCATATTATTATTATTATTATACCTAAACTTTCATGAGAGATAAATTCAAACGTGTAAACAAATATTTAGTAACATCTCAACAAGAGATCTTACCGCCATCTTGGACTGAATATTTATTTTATCTCTCCATTGCAGTACTGAAGATAATATTATGGAATTCGGGAACAGCTTATCTCATATTTCTAGTGACATTTAACTAGCAGCTTGAGGGGAATTCTACCCAGAAAAGCCTAATTGACTAACCATTTAGATTAATCAAATCTTTAAACATCAATACAATAAATTAATACTATGCTTAATTTACCATTTCTCACCCAGGTGAGCAGAATTTCCAATGCCCAAATCATATCTTGTAGTAAATCGTTGTCGTTACTCAAATGAACCATAGCTCCATTAAAATGGTGTTAGGTCATGAATGCAAAGAAGGAATGTTCCCTCGAGACCGTGGAAATGAGATGTTTCTTCTCAAGGCATTTGACTTAATTCATTCACTTTACGTGAACACCGGGGGTCCTTTCAGCAGAGGTGAAAGAGAGAAAAGGAAGGAAACAGAGAAGTAGCCATATCCGGATCAGAGGAAGGAAAATAACCTAATACATGGATTTATTAGGTAGATAAAGACTTAGCTGGGAGTGTTTTTGTTTCAATCTAGTGTAATATTTGTGTTGTGGAGAAATGAACAGGCAGGAGACGGGAGTACAGTTAGTTTTCATTTAGTCAAAACCCCTCGTGACCTACAGTTCCCAGCACCCCAGTGCTCATGTGCATTTCCTATTAGGTGTAGTAACGTAACACTGCCGTAATGCATTACTGCTTAGTAACAGCACAGTAACTAATAAAAGCAGATGTAGATCCCCAGATACTACATCTAGCTGAAAAACTAGATGAGTATCCACAGATGGAGAGAAAATCTTGTTGAAAAATAGAGGAAAGTACTCTGAACAGAACTGTCCTGTGTTCATCTTTGCCTTTCTTCTCATACAGTCCTCTAAAATGGAGACAGAAAATCAATTGACACTCACAACTCTTTGTTGCCTTGTGCACATTCTGAACACAGCCACTCCAAAGTACAGACTGCCACAAAGCTTAAAAGATTGATGCTCAAAGCTTTTATCCTTAGCTGCTCACGCTGTTCCATGGCTCCTTGGCATGGAACAGAATGTCCTTAAAGGGGCTATCAGCAGTTGAAATAATAACAAACCATTTTTCACCGCCTCTGTTTTGGTAAAAAGCTGAGGGCTGGGGCTGGAGAAATGTAACCACTCTCAAATGCATACAGTGCCTTGCGGAAGTATTCGGCCCCCTTGAACTTTGCGACCTTTTGCAACATTTCAGGCTTCAAACATAAAGATATAAAACTGTATTTTTTTTGTGAAGAATCAACACCAAGTGGGTCACAATCATGAAGTGGAACGACATTTATTGGATATTTCAAACTTTTTTAACAAATCAAAAACTAAAAAATTGGGCGTGCAAAATTATTCAGCCCCTTTACTTTCAGTGCAGCAAACTCTCTCCAGAAGTTCAGTGAGGATCTCTGAATGATCCAATGTTGACCTAAATGACTAATGATAATAAATACAATCCACCTGTGTGTAATCAAGTCTCCGTATAAATGCACCTGCACTGTGATTGTCTCAGTGGTCCGATAAAAGCGCAGAGAGCATCATGAAGAACAAGGAACACACCAGGCAGGTCCGAGATACTGTTGTGAAGAAGTTTAAAGCCGGATTTGGATACAAAAATATTTCCCAAGCTTTAAACATCCCAAGGAGCACTGTGCAAGCGATAATATTGAAATGGAAGGAGTATCAGAACACTGCAAATCTACCAAGACCTGGCCGTCCCTCAAAACTTTCAGCTCATACAAGGAGAAGACTGATCAGAGATGCAGCCAAGAGGGCCATGATCACTCTGGATGAACTGCAGAGATCTACAGCTGAGGTGGGAGACTCTGTCCATAGGACAACAATCAGTCGTATATTGCACAAATCTGGCCTTTATGGAAGAGTGGCAAGAAGAAAGCCATTTCTTAAAGATATCCATAAAAAGTGTTGTTTAAAGTTTGCCACAAGCCACCTGGGAGACACACCAAACATGTGGAAGAAGGTGCTCTGGTCAGATGATACCAAAATCGAACTTTTTGGCAACAATGCAAAACGTTATGTTTGGCGTAAAAGCAACACAGCTCATCACCCTGAACACACCATACCCACTGTCAAACATGGTGGTGGCAGCATCATGGTTTGGGCCTGCTTTTCTTCAGCAGGGACAGGGAAGATGGTTAAAATTGATGGGAAGATGGATGGAGCCAAATACAGGACCATTCTGGAAGAAAACCTGATGGAGTCTGCAAAAGACCTGAGACTGGGACGGAGATTTGTCTTCCAACAAGACAATGATCCAAAACATAAAGCAAAATCTACAATGGAATGGTTCAAAAATAAACATATCCAGGTGTTAGAATGGCCAAGTCAAAGTCCAGACCTGAATCCAATCGAGAATCTGTGGAAAGAACTGAAAACTGCTATTCACAAATGCTCTCCATCCAACCTCACTGAGCTCGAGCTGTTTTGCAAGGAGGAATGGGAAAGAATTTCAGTCTCTCGATGTGCACAACTGATAGAGACATACCCCAAGCGACTTACAGCTGTAATCGCAGCAAAAGGTGCCGCTACAAAGTATTAACTTAATAAGGGGGCTGAATAATTTTGCACGCCCAATTTTTCAGTTTTTGATTTGTTAAAAAAGTTTGAAATATCCAATAAATGTCGTTCCACTTTATGATTGTGTCCCACTTGTTGTTGATTCTTCACAAAAAAATACAGTTTTATATCTTTATGTTTGAAGCCTGAAATGTGGCAAATGGTCGCAAAGTTCAAGGGGGCTGAATACTTTCGCAAGGCACTGTAGATAGAGTTATGGAAGCAAGGACTCACCACGCATGATACAAAAGTATAGTTTTAACCAAGTTTTTAGGCTATAAAGTATTTGTTTGTATTTACTTTGTTTAGAAACATTGGAGTAAAACAAGCTTCAATTCTGGCTTCTGTTATATTCTTCAAGAGTCAATGGGTGCATATAATTAATTTACAAGTCGGAAAATGAAATGCAATTTCATTTGTCACATGCACCGAATACAACAGGTGTCGGTAGACCTTACAGTGAAATGCTTACTTACAAGCCCTTTTAACCAACAATGCAGTTTTATGAAAAATAAGTGTTAAGTAAAAAATAGATAAGTAAAAAAATAACAAATAAAATAACAAATAGTTCAAGAGTATCTGCTGCTGCAACGACCTCTACTGCTCATCCTGTGTCTACTTGATCTGCCGCCACTCCCCCAGTACTCTCACCCTCTCCCTCTCCCTCTCCCTCTCCCTCTCCCTCTCCCTCTCCCTCTCCCTCTGTGTGTGTGTGATTGTGTGGGCAGAGACAGGTGTGCTGGAGTCAGAGCAGATCCCCACCAGCTACAACCTGTTCCATAATCAAGACCTCTACAAATACTCAGTCCTGCCACTTCCACGCTGACAGATCGTAATCTCTGCTCAATCAGTCTACGCTTCTAGCCGTTTGTTACGATTATATCCTGTTGTGCCTGTTTTCCTTGCCTGACACTGTTTTCCTCTCCACTACAGTTCCGCCCGCTCTGACTCTGGTCCCTGTCTCCAGTTCAACGTCTCGTCATCCTGCTACTCTGTCCTGGATTCCCCACTCTACTTCTCCCTTGGATTCCCCTCTGGACATGCTTACCCTGTCCCAACCACTCTAACTCCAGCCTCAGCCTCTGCACATGGTATCCTCACCCGAGCTTCCCCTGGCCTGCACTCCATCTTCCCCTTGTGTTTCAATAAATACCTTGGTTACTTCATCCCAGTCCCCTCGTCTGAGTCTGCTCTTGGGTTCCCCTGTTCCACTCCACTCCGGGGCACTGGTTAGACAAGGTAATGGAGGTAACATGTATATGTAGGTAGAGTTAAAGTGACTATGCATAGATAATAACCAGAGAGTAGCAGCAGTGTAACAAAGGGGGAGACAAAATGCAAATAGTCTGGGTAGCCATTTGATTAGCTGTTCAGGAGTCTTATGGATTGGGGGTAGACGCTGTTAAGAAGCCTTATGGAACTAAACTTAGTGCTCCGGTACTGCTTGCCGTGCGGTAACAGAGAGAACAGTCTATGGCTGGATTCTTGGACAATTTTTAGGGCCTTCCTCTGACACCGCCTGGTATAGAGGTCCTGGATGGCAAGAAGCTTGGCCCCAGTGGTGTACTGGGCCGTATACACTTTTTTTTTCAGTCTCCTGAGGTTTGGTCATGCCTTCTTCATGACCGTCTTGGTGTGTTTGAACCATGATAGTTTGTTGCTGATGTAGACACCAAGGAACTTGAAGCTCTCAACTGGCTCCACTAGTGCCTCATCAATGGGAATGGGGGTGTGCTCAGTCCTCATCTTCCTGTGGTCCACAATCCTCTCCTTTGTCTTGATCACATTAAGGGAGACGTTGTTATCCTTGCATCACACAGCCAGGTCTCTGACCTCTTCCCTATAGGCTGTCTCATCAATGTCAGTGTTCAGGCCTACCACTGCCATGGGTGAACAAGGAGTACAGGAGGGAACTGAGCACGCACCCCTGAGGGGCACCCATGTTGAGGATCATTGTAACAGATGTGTTGTTACCAACAATTACCACCTGGGGGGCGGCCTGTCAGGACGTCCAGGATCCAGTTGCAGAGGGAGGTGTTTAGTCCCAGAGTCCTTAGCTTAGTGATGAGCTGTGTAGGCACTATGGTGTTGAACGCTGAGCTGTAGTCAATGAATAGCATTCTCACGTTGGTGTTTCTTTTGTCCAGGTGGAAAAAGGCAGTTTGGGGTGCAATAGAGATTGCATCATCTGTGGATCTGTTGGGGCGGGATGTAAATTGGAGTGGGTCTAGGGTTAATGGGATGATGGTGTTGATGTGAGCCATGACCAGCCTTTCTAAGCACTTCATGGCTACAGACGTAGGTGCTACGGGTTGGTAGTCATTTAGGCAGGTTACCTTAGTGTTCTTGGGCACAGGGACTATGGTGGTCTGCTTGAAACATGTTGGTATTAAAGACTCAGTCAGGGACAGGTTAAAAATGTCAGTGAAGACACTTGCCAGTTGGTCAGCGCATGCTCAGAGTACACGTCCTGGTAATTAGTCTGGTCCCGCAGCCTTGTAAATGTTAGCCTGTTTAAAACTTTTTCGGGATTGGTGTCCTACAGTAACGTAGGCTAATGCGATTAGCATGAGGTTGTAAGTAACAAGAACATTTCCCAGGGCATAGACATATTGTTACAGGAATTAAATTCCTCTGTTTTAATACCCAATTAAAATTAAACACTCTGTCAATTCATAAGAATTTGTATGACTCTTATTTGTATAAAATGGACAGAGCCCAGTCTTAAAGTCAATCAGCAGCGTTTATTCACGAGAGTACTGCCCATTATACATTTTACCACAGGTTATAAACTGAAAATGACATCATTTGTTTTAGTACTAGGCCGTGTCATCTCTGCTCCAGTACAATGGCTGTATGGTTCTCACATCGTCTCTCCCTATTAAGATAATTTATGACCGTGCCAAGGCCAGCCTGTGTAGATAAGCCTTCTCGCCAGTCTGGCTATAAGTTCAATCATTTCGACCATGGTACAGACAGTCATTGTTCTAATACTTGATTATATTTACACACATTATATTCAGTACTAGGATTAAAAAGACAATTCATACATATACAGTAACATAATAGTATTCTGATTAGTACATATAGAGTAACATAATAGTATTCTGATTAGTCAGTCCTGATTGAAATGTATACATGATTAGTCGTTATTGATAAAAAATTCCCTTAACACATATCTGATATTGGCAGAAGGCTTACATTCTTGTTAATCTAACTTCACTGTCCAATCTACAGTAGCTATTACAGTGAAAGGATACCATGCGATTGTGCGCAAGGAGAGTGCGCAATTTTGAACATGAAAAGTTATTCATAAAACAAATTAGGCACATTTGGGCAGACTTGACACAACATCTCGAACAGAAATGCAATGGTTCATTGGATCAGTCTAAAACATTACACAGTGGCCAAAATCTGAATTGCACCTGGTCTGGAATAATACATTATAGCCTTTCTCTTGCATTTCAAAGATGATGGTACAAAAAAAATACAAAATAACGTTGTTTTTTCTCTTTGTGTTATCTTGTACCAGATCTATTATGTTATATTCTTCGACATTCCTTTCACATTTCCACAATTTCCACAAGTGTTTCCTTTCAAATGGTACCAATAGTATGCATGTCCTTTATTCAGGGCTTGATCTACAGGCAGTTAGATTTGGATATGTGATTTTAGGCAAAAATTTTAAAAAACATTTTTTACTAAAAAATTGTTTTACTATAGTAAGAGTCAAACCGAAAATGCTTGATATATAATTAAACATTGTATAATGTGTTATTCAATACATGTTGTTTGGATTTGATGTTTGCCTGAAAGAAAATCAATTTTACCCTGTAGCACTCTAAGTAGGCATGGTCAAATTTGACAAAGGTGTTATTTTAGGATAGTTATAATGGAAATAACGCAACTTGTTATGCAACAGCTAGTTGTTTCAACACATTTTTATTAAGTAACTGGTTCCATAGCCTTTTTTTTGCTTACTCAACTTTTCAGTCCAAGTGTTACCTGAACTAAAAAAAATGTGTTGGCCAAACTTATCTCCAACTTGAGAAATCGTAGGCCAAAATTACTTAAAATGATTTGTTTGCTCAAATTGTGTCATATGTTCATTCAACTACAAATTATTATTCGGGCATTTTACCTAAAAATGGTAGTGGAACTAGTTACACACCCATAGTGCTTTTAACATGCAAAGATTACATACATGATTATATTGTGCATGTTCATTTAGACAGTATTTCATATTCAACATTGGATTTGAAATCACCACATCTTGGTTTACGGCATTCCAATCTTCCTGCTTTGTAACTGTGTCAATTACTGATTTCACCTGTATTGCTAGACTTTGCACTTCAAAGTAAATCTCAGCTCTGTTAAAAGTACACTCAAGAAAATATATTTTATTTATCATAGTGATTAAGGAGTAACATTAAAACAGAGCAATATGTCCCACCAACATTAGACTATACAGAAAAACCTAACATTACAGAAAAAAAGTACATCAAATCAATAATGAGAGAATAGTCAGATTAAGTGATAATTGTAACAGACATGGTGGCATAGCAGGAAGATCAGAACGTCATGAACCAAGAGGTTGTTAGTTCAAATCCCCGTTGAGGAAATGTTAAATACAAATTATTGTATAAATGAACATGCACAAAGTAATCATGTGTGGCGAATATGTAAGTTTACATTATATGTCAAAAGCACTGTGTGTGTAAACAGGTTCCCTGCCAGGTTAAGAAATCCCCTTCCCGGCACACCATGATTCCCTGTAAACAAATCTGTGCACCAAGAAGCAATTTGATAAAGTCACATTTATTTATTCTGTTTAAAAAAGTTTTGCAACAGCTTTGCAACCTCTTGGCTACTCTTGGCCAGGTAGCCACCTGGAATACTTTTCCAAAAGTCTTTAGGGTGTTCCCACTTTGCTGAGCACTTGTTGGCTGCTTTTCCTTCACCCTGTGGTCCAACTCACCCCAAACCATCTCAATTGGGTTGAGGACGGGTGATTGTGGAGGCAAGGTCATCTGACGCAGCACTCCATCTTCTTGGTCAATCTCTCCTCTTGGTCAAATAGCCCTTACACAGCCTGGAGGTGTGTTTTGGGGTCATTGTCCTGTTGGAAAACAAATTATAGTCCCACTAAGGGCAAACCAATGTGATGGCGTATTGCTGCAGAATGCCGTGGTAGCCATGCTGGTTAAGTGTGCTTTGAATTCTTAATAAATCACTGACAGAATTACCAGCAAGGCACCCCCACATCATCACACCTCCTCCTCCATGCTTCACGGTGGGAATCACACATCCGTTCACCTACTCTGCGTCTCACAAAGACAAATATCAAATTTGGACTCATCAGACCAAAGGACAGATGTCTAATGTCCATTGCTCATGTTTCTTGGCCCAAGCAAGTCTCTTCTTATTATTGGTGTCCTTTAGTAGTGGTTTTTTGCAGCAATTCAACCATGAGGCCTGATTCACGCAGTGTCCTCTGAACAATTGATGTTGAGATGTGTCTGTTACTTGAACTTTGTGAAGCATTTATTTGGGTTGCAATCTGAGGTGCAGTTAATTGTTGATTTCTGAGGCTGGTAACTCTAATGAACGTGTCCTCTGCAGCAGAGGATTCCTTTCCTGTGGCGGTCCTCATGAGAGCCAGTTTCATCACAGCGCTTGATGGTTTTTGTGACGGCACTTGAAGAAATGTTCAAAGTTCTTGAAATTTTCTGGATTGACTGACCTTCACGTCTTATGACGGACTGTTGTTTCTCGTTGCTTATTTGAGCTGTTCCTGCCATAATATGGACTTGGTATTTTACCAAATAGGGCTATCTTCTGTATACCAACCCTACCTTGTCATAACACAACTGATTGGTTCAAATGCATTAAGAAGGAAAGAAATTCCACTAATTAACTTTTAACAAGGCACACCTGTTAAATGAAATGCATTCCAGGTGACTACCTCATGAGCTAGTTGAGAGAATGCCAAGAGTGTGCAAAGCTGTCATCAAGGCAAAGGGTGGCTACTTTGAAGGATCTCAAATAAAAATACATTTTGATTTGTGTAACACTTTTTTGGTTACTACATTGTGATTCCATGTATGTTATTTCATACTTTTCATGTCTTCACTATAATTCTACAATGTAGAAAATAGTAAAAATAAAGAAAACCCCTGGAATGAGTAGGTGTGTCTATACTTTTGACTGGTACTGTATATATTTATTTAAATTCAAAATAGTTGCCTCTTGGACCCCCCACGGGCCAGAGCCCAGGGGCTTCGGCCCCAGTAAGCCCTTGCATTAATCCGGCCTTGCTGGTTCCACAGCCTTTTTTAGGTAAGATGCCCAAATACATTTTTGGAGAGATAAATGTGCACCAAATCATTTTTTTGTGTTCAGGTAGGTCTAACACTTGGACTGAAAAGTTGAGTAAACCAACAAAACGGCTGTGGAACCAGTTACTTAATAATAATTTGTTGAAAAAACTAGATTGTTTTCTTCATTATATAGTTCGAAGTCTAATAGTACCTTACTATTACATAGTAATAACAGAATAGTAATTGATTAATAGCCTATGGATTGCTTATAGAAATTAAGTGCTATTTGCATGTGAAAGTAGGGCGGCAGGTAGTGTAGCTGTTAAGAGCATTAGTAACTGAAAGTTTGCTGGTTCGAAGTCCCTGAGCTGACTGTGGAGGTCGGTCACTTAACTATAATTGCTGCTGTAAGTAAGAGCATCTACTAAATGACTAAAATGTCAAGTGTAATGGGATACATTTGCTTCATTGTTTACCTTTTAATTGGGCCTACAGACTGTGGCTCTTCGTATCTTCGCTTTTTACGCATAACCCCCATAGCCAATCAACGCTTGTATTCAGAAGAGAAGCAAAGGTTGCCCAATGGAAAGAAATCTGCAATGTGAACAAAAGAGTGAAGACGCACGCACAAGGGGGCGTATTGGGGGGTGACATTGCCGTCAATTGCGCACAGCTGTCAGAATTCTAGTTCGCTTGGTCGGCATTTTATCGTAGAGCCACATGCATGCAACTTTCTGGACTGCTTTTTTGTGATTAATTTCTCAGGTGGTGAATTAATCTAAAACCAACAAATAATTGAATTCATCAACAATGTCTCTCATTGAGGAATACGAGGAAGGGGAATACGAAAGAGCACCTAAGCGTCTCAAGACGATGGATGTGGAGGAGGGGGAGGATTCAGATACAGCTTCCGCGGGGCTGCTAGGAGACGAAGAGGATGCTACGGGGACCCCCGGGGAAAACCGGGCCCGGTGGGCAACAACAAAATATGGGTCTGGAAGAAAGGTGGGTGTAGATATAGCATTGCTCATTGTCTTATGTTCCTTAGATGCTTGGCTTGGAAAAAGAAAGTGACCATATTAAAATAAAAAAGTCAGTGTTGTTTCCTATGTCTCATACATTTATTGGGCAAGTGACAGTCTTCAATAAACTTTTTGGACTAGGATTGGCAGATGGGCCAATGATCCAGCCGCAGTTCTGAGAATCTTAAGGCTTCTTGATTCATTATGGACTGATTTCCAATAATGACAATTTAGGTTTGTGTCAAATATATTATGCTAGAGAAATGTTCTTTAGAAAGCATACAAAATACAAATGAAAGATGAAAGCATAGACTATAGAACGTGTGTGGAGCTGTGTACAGTAGCTCATGTCTATCAAAACACAAGACTTGGGAGTTCTCAACCGAACGAAGCACGCTATTTAACTTCGTTACCCCATAATTTGATTTTACATTCGTGGCGGCTTGAAATCTATTTTGTCTCAATAATAATGAGACAAATAATACGCAGGTTATCAGCGTTCATCATCAATTTAGAGACTGTCCCGGGAAGCAATGTATCCGTGGGTGTCTTTGCTTAACCACATTTAGACAAACGCTATGAACTGGGGCTTAAGATATGTATTATTTGGATGAATGTCACTGTGAAGAACCGTATCCCATTTCTCACCCAAGGCTAACATTGTTTCACCAAAGAGGATGACAGAGATATTCTGATGTACCCACATTCAGTCACAACATAATATTATCCTCATAAATAAGTATTTACATGGTTATCTACATAAGTATGAACACATATGTTTATCCACACGCTGAAATAGACTTCAAACCCCATGGTATTCTATATGTAGATTTGTGGTCTAGGATCCTTTATGAGAAATACAGGAGGGTTTGCTCAGGATTCCAAATCACACATGCTGCATCAGGTCCATCTCCAGAGAGAGAGCTGTAAGAGAAATGTAACCATTTGAATACAGAGTGAGTACTGGTTGAGCACTGCTTATCTGGACGTATTAGACCTTCGCTGCTCTCTGTGAAGTCACAGAGAGTGCTGTCACTCGTCCAATCAACCGAAAACACACACTCTTGTGCAAACTGTGGACCAGTACCTTTGTGTCCGTCCTGGCATTTCTTAAAGACCCGCAGTCTAAATAAATGAAACATTAATTTTAAATATGTGTGGCCTAGTCCTGGAGTAAAAAGCATTCTAAATGGAGATTTTCAATTGAAAGGGCTTTTTAGTCCAAGACGAGACCTAATCTGTGTCTATAAACCTGGCCCAAATATTCTCAATCTTGGATATTGGATATCCCTTCCCCAAGCTGTTGCTGTAGTATGATAATGTATTCTTAGTCAACCTACCTCGTAAAATAAGGGTTAATAAAATAAAATAGATTTTTGTGTACTTTGCCTTGATGGTCATTTGGTCATTTAAGAAAAAGTCCAATCAAGAGGTAACACTCTTCCTCTTTGGCGTGCTTTTATACATCACACACCTCGCCTGTGTTCAACAGTAGAATGGTAACATGTTTGTCTCCCATCCTCTTTTGATAGATTGTCCATTAAAGGATTATCAATAAGAGTCCAATCATGGGGAAACAATTTCTCACCATGGAATAACATATGACATCACACCCTCTCATGTGATTAACAGTAGCACGTTTTTACGGTTACCTCCGCTCCTCTTTTAATTGCCTGCCTGTTAACGGATTATCACCGGTACCCTCTGGTAACGGATTGTCCATCATTTTTTATTGACACAAGGAAGGTGGAAGTGGAGACTTCCGATATGGTTTAATTCGCTACACTTTTATTGGTATGTCGATCTCCTACTTAGCTTTGGAACAATATCTCCTCAGTATATCTCCTCAGTATATCTCCTCAGTATATCTCCTCAGTATATCTCCTCAGTATATCTCCTCAGTTTGGGCAGTGACAGAGGCTGCATATCAAGGCCCTGGTCAAAAGTAGTGCATTATATAAGGAATAGGGTGCCATTTGGAATGGAGCCAGACAAGCACATCGAAAGAGCCTAGGTGGGCGGCGGGAGACTTTATCGTGGCTCAATAGAACATTAACATGTTTATTACGTGCCTAGCAATGAGGCTCGTTGGTGTGTTTGATAGGGAGAGATAGTTTGAAGTGCAGTTTGCATTCTTAATCGTATCCCATTGGCATATGCAAAGAGGGAATTACATTGTGGTCTCTTGGACGGTAGTAATGCCACTACTGGCGCGACGCAAGGCGCTATCTCATAAAGCCAAGGGCCCTGGCTGATAAACATCTGGGTGCGCAGCAAAGCTTTGTTCGGATGCCGGGATGAATCTCTGAGTCATTGTATGAGTCCCAAATGGCAAAATATTCCCTTTATAGTGTATTACTTTTGACCAGAGCCATATGGACCCTGGTCAAAAGTAGTGAACTATATAGGGAACAGGGTCCCATTTGGGAGGAAGACACAGTCCCTCATTGGGTTTCAGTGTATAACCGTTTGGCATTTGTGGGCAAAAAAACAAAGCAATTTTTGCATTTTGTGGCTCGGAATTAATCATTTCCACAAAATATTAGCATGTTACAAATGTTTGCTCATACCAGTGTGACTGCATGGAACCTGCTTTCGGAGATAGGACTGTGGCCATTTGGCTAAGAAATTAGCTTCAGTGTGGACCTGGGTGGCACAGCTCTGGGTGAACTTTGACTGGGACTATATTCCAATATCCAGTCTAACTATGGACATTAAATCGAACACTAGAAACAAATATTTTCCCCTGTACACGTGTAATTATTTTACTGTAAATTAGTTTGACTGCCTTCCTTGTATTTATATTTCTGCTAAATGTTATTCTATTTTATTCTATATCGCGTAAACGCATCTAGGACCAGGCTAGGTTACCACTGTCTGGTCTACTTCGTAAACTAGATTTGGGCATTTCCATGTCTCTACATTAGGAATAAGCAAAGGCTTTGATTTCTGGTTAAACAGATGGAAAAGGGGTCTTAGAAAACATCTAGCAGAAACAGTTTTAAAATCTATTAGAAATATATAAAAAGACAATGATGTTGAAGTAAAGACCCCTGCCAACTAATATCATTTATATTTATTTTTGCCATAATGGTTTGCCTCCAGTAAGTTTAAGAAATATAGGCTAGTCTTGTCATCCTGTTACCAAAACCCCACATATCTTTAAGAAATGTTCTAATTTCTCTTCCTAGTGAGGGAGGATAATGAATGTTCACAGAAGTAACAAGTAAAGGTAGACCTACTCATTAGTTATAGTGGTTTTACGAATAACAATTTGGTTTATGATTTATTAAGTGATTAAAGCAAGTTATTCTGTCACCAAATCAGTAACAGAGTGACTGCAACTGAATTGGCTACAATGGAAATTCATAGTAATCACAAATCACCTTTGGGTTACCTGCTACTGTCCTTCCTTCCACTGTTATGTTCAGCTCATAACTGTTTTCTTTCTCCTTCTGTCTCATGGTTAAACCAGAAGTGTGAAAACAGTCTGGACAACTTACACTCTCTCCAGTTAATGTCACCCCTTCCAGATCTTATTGATACCTAGGCTGAGAATTACCAGGGACCTCACGATATGATATTATCATGATACTTAGGTGCCAATACAATGTGTATTGCGATTTTCACAATTATATATGTATTGCAATTCCATACTGTGATTTTATTGCGATTCGATGTTCCAAACATATTGCTCACCATATGTCTGCTGCAGAGAGACAAGCGAGAGCCATGAGAAAACCAGTTTTGATCAGTCATGGAAATAAAAGTGCAGAAAACAAATTGGCTCCATTTAAAAAAAGTGCAGTATAGTATTGGTCAGTACAATCAAGTACCATATTGTACTGTACAGTAGAGAAGGGTTTATTACAGTACAGTAGAGCACACTAGAGTAAAGTACAGTATAATTTACTGCATTATACTGTACTATACTGTACTGTACTGTACTGAACTCTACTGTACTGTACTCTACTGTGCTGTACTGTGATGTCCAAAATTGTGAAACATAGTGATTGGCACTGTTTTGGTCCGGTTCGGACCAACCAAATGTGGTATTATTTGGGGGCTGAGCTCATTATAGTAATAGTTAGTGTGTAGAATAATACCCAAACCTGCAAAGGAGCATATATCATTGTTCTACCTTTTTGTACCTATTCAGGATACATCACCATGCAGCTCTGTATAGTACAGATCAGGGAGGGACATACGATGTCACTCTGCTACCATCATTTTGTTACTGGGTGTTAAGAATCCAATTCACTTACTGAAAGTCAATAACCAAAATAGATTTTTTCAAGCTCGAGGTGCATTGTCATAGCTGACACCCCATTCTTTCTGCAGACATCTTTGGATATTCATTCGGATTAGATACATTATTTAACATTTTTTGGCGGAAAATGTGGCCACATACAGTGCCTTGCGAAAGTATTCGGCCCCCTTGAACTTTGCGACCTTTTGCCACATTTCAGGCTTCAAACATAAAGATATAAAACTGTATTTTTTTGTGAAGAATCAACAACAAGTGGGACACAATCATGAAGTGGAACGACATTTATTGGATATTTCAAACGTTTTAACAAATCAAAAACTGAAACATTGGGCGTGCAAAATTATTCAGCCCCTTTACTTTCAGTGCAGCAAACTCTCTCCAGAAGTTCAGTGAGGATCTCTGAATGATCCAATGTTGACCTAAAGGACTAATGATGATAAATACAATCCACCTGTGTGTAATCAAGTCTCCGTATAAATGCACCTGCACTGTGATAGTCTCAGAGGACCGTTAAAAGCGCAGAGAGCATCATGAAGAACAAGGAACACACCAGGCAGGTCCGAGATACTGTTGTGAAAAAGTTTAATGCCGGATTTGGATACAAAAAGATCTCCCAAGCTTTAAACATCCCAAGGAGCACTGTGCAAGCGATAATATTGAAATGGAAGGACTATCAGACCACTGCAAATCTACCAAGACCTGGCCGTCCCTCTAAACTTTCAGCTCATACAAGGAGAAGACTGATCAAAGATGCAGCCAAGAGGCCCATGATCACTCTGGATGAACTGCAGAGATCTACAGCTGAGGTGGGAGACTCTGTCCATAGGACAACAATCAGTCGTATATTGCACAAATCTGGCCTTTATGGAAGAGTGGCAAGAAGAAAGCCATTTCTTAAAGATATCCATAAAAAGTGTCATTTAAAGTTTGCCACAAGCCACCTGGGAGACACACCAAACATGTGGAAGAAGGTGCTCTGGTCAGATGAAACCAAAATTGAACTTTTTGGCTACAATGCAAAACGTTATGTTTGGTGTAAAAGCAACACAGCTCATCACCCTGACCACACCATCCCCACTGTCAAACATGGTGGTGGCAGCATCATGGTTTGGGCCTGCTTTTCTTCAGCAGGGACAGGGAAGATGGTTAAAATTGATGGGAAGATGGGTTGAGCCAAATACAGGACCATTCTGGAAGAAAACCTGATGGAGTCTGCAAAAGACCTGAGACTGGGACGGAGATTTGTCTTCCAACAAGACAATGATCCAAAACATAAAGCAAAATCTACAATGGAATGGTTCAAAAATAAACATATCCAGGTGTTAGAATGGCCAAGTCAAAGTCCAGACCTGAATCCAATCGAGAATCTGTGGAAAGAACTGAAAACTGCTGTTCACAAATGGTCTCCATCCAACCTCACTGAGCTCGAGCAGTTTTGCAAGGAGGAATGGGAAAAAATTTCCGTCTCTCGATGTGCAAAACTGATAGAGACATACCCCAAGCGACTTACAGCTGTAATCGCAGCAAAAGGTGGCGCTACAAAGTATTAACTTAAGGGGGCTGAATAATTTTGCACGCCCAATTTTTCAGTGTTTGATTTGTTAAAAAAGTTTGAAATATCCAATAAATGTCGTTCCACTTCATGATTGTGTCCCACTTGTTGTTGATTCTTCACAAATAAATACAGTTTTATATCTTTATGTTTGAAGCCTGAAATGTGGCAAAAGGTCGCAAAGTTCAAGGGGGCCGAATACTTTCGCAAGGCACTATAATAAACGGAGGAAAATGTTAACGACATTATGTTACTCTGCACTCTGTTTTCAAAGTAAATGTGTTTTTATCACATTTTCTGTGTAAAGTCCTAAAGTTGTATGGTTTGTTTAACTTTGCAATCAATGGTTTCTGTTTGGCATACTTTTAAAGTGGAAAAGTCAGAGTCTCAGTGTCATTCTGTTACCGTAGAATTGCCCATTTCTCAAAGATGGGCTGAACCCTCTGTCTCTGCCTCCTTCTGACATCCTGTCAGCCTGAGGCAGACTGAAGTATACCAACCAGTCTTTGTCTTGGCCTGTACCTGTATAAAGTATGCCAATTTGCATTGAAAGTGATCCAGTGTTGTCTTCGGTCAATATAAAATCTCAAATCGTATGCTTTTATCCTGTCATAAAGATGAGTATCAAGGACAGGCAATCGTTAGAAACAAAAAAAAAACATTTGAGATGAGATAAAGGAGACTCCAGGGGTTTCATGTTTGACAAACCAGCAATCAACACTGTCAAGGCTGAAGAACACATCTCTGTGTTGTCCTGTTCTCTCAGCTTGTTTTCCACATTCCCCCACAAGGTAGTTACAAAGCAAGCATCTGTTGACCTCTGAAGAAATACTACTACCTACGACAGATGCTGAAGATGGCAAGATGGTTTATTTTAAAGTGGTTGTGCCTCTTTCTCTACCTCTCTCTCTCTCTGTCTCTCTCTCTGTCTGTCTGTCTTTCGCTCTCTTTCTCTCCTAAATTCATTGAGCTATAGTGGAAAGGCTTAATGCCCCCAGGGTGGTGTTTGAAGTGAATCCGAGACGTAAGTTTAATTATCGTCAGTTCTATCTTCTTCTTCTTCTTCTTCTTCTTCTTCTTCTTGAGTTGAGTTGAGTTTATTTATTTTTTTACAGGGACAGTGCACATTAATCAACGTTTCAGTAAAAGTGCCGGTTTTAGCCAGCCGGCTAATTTTCAACCGCAGTCCCTGGGCAGGTTATTAAAAACAATTACAATATAGACAATAGCAACATAGAACAAGCAAGACGTAGCATACAGACAGAGCAACATAGAGCAAAAAGCAGCAAGACAAAATTCATAAAAGCAACAAAGTGTTGCCACACCTCACAAGCTACAGACAACAGACAACATGGAAAGCGGCAACACACAGCTAGGGACCATGTTCACAAATCTGATTGACCTTTAGCCATGTCTTCAAGCATTTTGTGAAAGTGTGATATGTGGTGCAGTTATGTGTGTCTGATGGCAGTGTATTCCAGACATGGGAAGCTCTCACAGAGCATGCAGATTTACTAAAGGTGCTTTTCCTTAGGGGAACTATACAGTCACCTCTCATGGCAGACCTGCTGCCATATGTCTGGGTTTTCTGTTTAACAAAAATATTGAGTGGAGTTCTTCTTCTTCTTCTTCTTCTTCTTCTTCTTCTTCTTCTTCTTCTTCTACCCTGCTGACAGGCTCTTAAGCAGATTCCCACTGTGCTGATGTTATCAGGAGTCACTTAGGAGCTTATAAATTCAACTCAGCCGAGGCCTGAAACAAAATTCTCCACCTGTCCCCATTCTCTTTCAGTCTCTCGATCTATCCTCTCTTCCTTTTCCTCCAGCTTAGCTGGCCCCATAAGTGTCATGCTGTGAGGCAGTGAGGCAGTAAGGCTGTGAGGCAGTGAGGCAGCTATGCCCGCCGTAAATGCCTTTCTGTGGACACTGTCAATATTGGACAGTTTTCTATTGGATATAATTTTATATTGCTCCCAAATCAGTAGCGAAAAAGAGGTATAGCAGTCTAATCCCAGAACTGTTTGTGCTCTGTAGCCAACTCCTATCACTAGAAAAGCAGGGCCTCGAGAGACCCCACTCTCAGCCAATGAGCATTAATTTTGACTGCAACGTTCCAACAGTGTAATAGATACATTTCATATATGCTATCATATATGCTATTTGGTTGTGTTTATGAAGGTATTGGGTAACATTAGAATTAAAAAAAATATATATATTTCAAAGAACGCAATAGCATTTTCATTAGTTTACTGTAGGCTATCTGCTACCACATGCTCATATGTGTAGTGCGTGGAACAGTGGTTATTCTTGGAAAAGGGATATTTTGAAATACAGCTAATCTCTTACATTTTGAGACTTATTTTCAAAGGTTAGTGTTTTGGAAACTGGAATCTGCTCTTTCTGGTGCTATATAGAAATCAAAACATCTTAGCTTCGTGTGACTCTGTAAGAGGGTTTGATGCTCCGGGGAAAAAAATGACATGTCCTCTTAAAATTGCTAATAACACTGTTAGCGATATCGAAATTCTGAGAACATACCTGTGTTAAATAGACTTATTTAGGGAAAGTCGAGTAAGGTGGAGAGGGGATGACTTTAAAAAGAGATATTTACATTTTAAATGAATATGTAGTCAACATTTTGTGTTTCTAGTGCTATGGCCGTGCTTCTAGTGCTATGGCCGTGCTTCTAGTGCTAAGGCCGTGTTTCTAGTGCTAAGGCCGTGTTTCTAGTGCTAAGGCCGTGTTTCTAGTGCTATGGCCGTGCTTCTAGTGCTATGGCCGTGCTTCTAGTGCTAAGGCCGTGTATCTAGTGCTATGGCCGTGCTTCTAGTCCTATGGCCGTGCTTCTAGTGCTATGGCCACGCTTCTAGTGCTATGGCCACGCTTCTAGTGCTAAGGCCGTGTTTCTAGTGCTAAGGCCGTGTTTCTAGTGCTATGGCCGTGCTTCTAGTGCTATGGCCGTGTTTCTAGTGCTAAGGCCGTGTTTCTAGTGCTATGGCCGTGTTTCTAGTGCTATGGCCGTGCTTCTAGTGCTATGGCCGTGCTTCTAGTGCTATGGCCGTGCTTCTAGTGCTAAGGCCGTGCTTCTAGTGCTATGGCCGTGTTTCTAGTGCTATGGCCGTGCTTCTAGTGCTAAGGCTGTGTTTCTAGTGCTATGGCCGTGTATCTAGTGCTATGGCCGTGCTTCTAGTCCTATGGCCGTGCTTCTAGTGCTATGGCCACGCTTCTAGTGCTATGGCCACGCTTCTAGTGCTATGGCCGTGCTTCTAGTGCTAAGGCCGTGCTTCTAGTGCTATGGCCACGCTTCTAGTGCTATGGCCGTGCTTCTAGTGCTATGGCCGTGCTTCTAGTGCTATGGCCACGCTTCTAGTGCTATGGCCACGCTTCTAGTGCTATGGCCGTGCTTCTAGTGCTATGGCCGTGCTTCTAGTGCTATGGCCGTGCTTCTAGTGCTATGGCCGTGCTTCTAGTGCTAAGGCCGTGCTTCTAGTGCTATGGCCGTGTTTCTAGTGCTAAGGCCGTGTTTCTAGTCTGCTATGGCCGTGTTTCTAGTGCTATGGCCGTGCTTCTAGTGCTATGGCCGTGTTTCTAGTGCTATGGCCGTGTTTCTAGTGCTAGGCCGTGCTTCTAGTGCTAAGGCCGTGTTTCTATGGTGCTAGTGCTATGGGCCGTGCTATTCTAGTGCTAGTGCTATGGCGTGCTTCTAGTGCTAAGGCCGTGTTTCTAGTGCTATGGCCGTGCTTCTAGTGCTATGGCCGTGCTTCTAGTGCTAAGGCCGTGTTTCTAGGCCGTTTCTAGTGCTATGGTGCTATGGGTGCTTCTAGTGCTATGGCCGCTTCTAGTGCTAAGGCTGTGTTTCTAGTGCTATGGCTAGTGGCCACGCTTCTAGTGCTATGGCCACGTGCTTCTAGTGCTATGGCCTAGTGTGCTTCTAGTGCTAAGGCCGTGTTTCTAGTGCTAAGGCCGTGTTTCTAGTGCTATGGCCGTGCTTCTAGTGCTATGGCCACGCTTCTAGTGCTATGGCCACGCTTCTAGTGCTAAGGCCGTGTTTCTAGTGCTAAGGCCGTGTTTCTAGTGCTATGGCCGTGTTTCTAGTGCTATGGCCACGCTTCTAGTGCTATGGCCACGCTTCTAGTGCTAAGGCCGTGTTTCTAGTGCTAAGGCCGTGTTTCTAGTGCTATGGCCGTGCTTCTAGTGCTATGGCCAAGCTTCTAGTGCTATGGCCGTGCTTCTAGTGCTATGGCCGTGTTTCTAGTGCTATGGCCGTGCTTCTAGTGCTATGGCCGTGCTTCTAGTGCTATGGCCGTGTTTCTAGTGCTATGGCCGTGCTTCTAGTGCTATGGCCACGCTTCTAGTGCTATGGCCGTGCTTCTAGTGCTATGGCCGTGTTTCTAGTGCTAAGGCCGTGTTTCTAGTGCTATGGCCGTGTTTCTAGTGCTATGGCCGTGCTTCTAGTGCTATGGCCGTGCTTCTAGTGCTAAGGCCGTGTTTCTAGTGCTATGGCCACGCTTCTAGTGCTATGGCCACGCTTCTAGTGCTATGGCCACGTTTCTAGTGCTATGGCATGACAGCACAACGAGATCTGGGACCAGGCTACAGATGTAATGCCACAAAAATACACATTTTGAAACCTAGTTGGTGAAGATGTCTGTAAAATTGAGATCGCCTAAAGCTATTGTACCTAAAACACGAAAACAGTACTACTGTCCAATTGAAGAGTGTAACAAGAACTCAGAGGCTTGTGCTGTGAAGCGTATTCCCATTGGAAATCACTGTGCAAACAATTGAAAAAGCAAACATTAACAGATGACTGTAGTAGAGGGAGAGAGGGTTAGGATTTTTGCGGGTGGCTTTGTTGACCGACTCTCCTCATTACCAGGATAAGGCTGTGTTTCTCTCTGTCCAACTCGCCCTCTCTTTTGCAGAGGCCTCCCCGTCTGTCTTAGGCCTCTCCCTTCCTCTCGTTCTCCATCTCCTTTTCACTCCCTCCCTTTCTCTATCCCTCTCTCCCTCCCATGAACACAGTACAGCAGTAGTTGCAGCGTCATAGCCAGAGTATGCCCCAAGTTCCATTAAGCTAGAGTTTGATCAAACCACTGCTGTGAGACACGGGGAATAGGGTGGGTCACCCTTCCAAGACTGACATGATGATGTTCTAGGAAATACTGGTTAAGATCTCTGTTGATGGTTGTGAAGCTTGAAATGTCGGCATTCAATAAATAAGTGATACTCTGCACGAGCAGTGAGAGAGAGCTTCTTTTCTTTGAACTATTATTCAATGTTTCCCAGCCTACACACCTACAAAGCAATGCCTAGATGTAAAATTGCAGTGCATTTCACTTACAGGAAATGCTGTTTCCTGACTTGTGTTCATTATATACATACAGTGGTTTTTGTGACCATTGGCCATTTTCAATGGTGCCAGTCCTAACAAAGAAACATGGAAAATCTATTGAGGTAATACTGGTACACCAAAAATGGTTCTACAGCAATTCAATGGTAACATTAGTAAGGGCTGCTATGATATACAGTGCATTTGGAAAGTATTCAGACCCCTTGACTTTTTCCACATTTTGTTACGTTACAGTCTTATTTTAAAATGGATAAAACATGTTTTTTTATCCTCATCAATCTACACACAATACCCCATAATGACTACATTTTTGCAAATGTATAAAAAATACAAAACTGAAATATGACATTTACACACAAGTATTTAGACCCTTTACTCAGTACTTTGTTGAAGCACCTTTGGCAGGGATTACAGCCTCGAGTCTTTTGGGGTATGAAGCTACAAGCTTGGCACACTTGTTGTCACAATCGTCGTATGAAGAGGACCAAAGCGCAGCGTGGTTAGAATACATTCTTCTTTATTAATGAACAACACGAAGAACACTTAAACAAAAACAAAAAAACGAATAAGACGAACGTGACCGCTATATAAACAATGTGCTAACGTGCAACATAACATAGACAATAACCCACGAAATACCCAAAGAAGATGGCTGCCTAAATATGGTTCCCAATCAGAGACAACGATAAACACCTGCCTCTAATTGAGAACCAATCTAGGCAACCATAGACCAACATAAACACCTAGATGAAAACAACCCCATAAATCTACAAAAAACCCTAGACAGTACAAACACCCTAGAATAAAACAAAAACACACATATCACCCCATGTCACACCCTGACCTAACCAAAATAGTAAAGAAAACAAAGAATACTAAGGTCAGGGCGTGACACTTGTATTTGGCAAGTTCCTCCCATTCTTCTCTGCAGATTTTCTCAAGCTGTGTCAGGTTGTCAAAACCTAATCTAAAGGGGAGGGTCCGGGTTGGCCTCTTTCACAGCGGCGGCTCGGGTGCTGGACGTGGACCCCACTCCACCATAGTCTTAGTCCGCTTTTGTGGCCTCCTAGGAACGGCGACCCTTGTCACCAACCTACGACTGGCAACCCTACTAAAGGGCCCCACTGGACTGAGGGGCAGCTCCGGACTGAGGGGTAGCTCAGGACTGAGGGGTAGCTCCTGGCTGACTGACGGCTCAGGACAGACTGGCGGCTCTGACGGCTCAGGACAGACTGGCGGCTCTGACGGCTCAGGACAGACTGGCGGCTCTGACGGCTCAGGACAGACGGGAGACTCTAGCGGCTCAGGACAGACGGGAGACTCTGGCGGCTCAGGACAGACGGGAGACTCTGGCGGCTCAGGACAGACGGGAGACTCTGGCGGCTCAGGACAGACGGGAGACTCTGGCGGCTCAGGACAGACGGGAGACTCTGGCGGCTCAGGACAGACGGGAGGAGACTCTGGCGGCTCAGGACAGACGGGAGACTCTGGCGGCTCAGGACAGACGGGAGACTCTGGCGGCTCAGGACAGACGGGAGACTCTGGCGGCTCAGGACAGACGGGAGACTCTGGCGGCTCAGGACAGACGGGAGACTCTGGCGGCTCAGGACAGACGGGAGACTCTGGCGGCTCAGGACAGACGGGAGACTCTGGCGGCTCAGGACAGACGGGGAGACTCGGGAGGCGGCTCAGGACAGACGGGAGACTCTGGCGGCTCAGGACAGACGGGAGACTCTGGCGGCTCAGGACAGACGGGAGACTCTGGCGGCTCAGGACAGACGGGAGACTGGCGGCTCAGGACAGACGGGAGACTCTGGCGGCTCAGGACAGACGGGAGACTCTGGCGGCTCAGGACAGACGGGAGACTCTGGCGGCTCAGGACAGATGGCAGACTCTAGCAGCTCAGGACAGACGGGAAGGCAGACACGGCTACGGGGCCTCAGGGACGGGAGTGGTGACAGACGGCACTGGTGGTACTGGGCCGAGGACACGCACCTCAGGGCGGGTGCGTGGAGGAGGAACAGGAAGAACTGGGCTCTGGTGACGCACAGGAAGCCCGGTGCGGGGGGCTGCCACCGGAGGGCTGGTGCGTGGAGATGGCACCGGATAGACCAGACCGAGAAGGCGCACTGGATATCTGGAGCACTGAGCCTCCCCAACCTTACCTGGTTGAATACTCCCCGTAGCCAGGCCAGTGAGGCGAGGTGCAATAGCCCACACTGGGCTGTGCAGGCGAACCGGGGACACCATGCGTAAGGCTGGTGCCATGTATGCCAGCCCGAGGAGATGCACTGGAGACCAGATGCGTAGAGCCTGCTTCATGGCACCTGGCTCGATGCCCACTCTAGCCCGGCCAATACCAGGAGCTGGAATGTACCGCACCGGGCTATGCACATGCAACGGGGACACCGTGCGCTCCACCACATAATACGGTGCCTGCCCGGTACAACGCCCTCTCTCTCCACGGTAAGCATGGGGAGCTGGTGCAGGTCTCCTACCTGACTTCGCCACACTCCCCGTGTGTCCTCCCCCAATACATTTTTGGGGCTGCCACTCGGGCTTCCAGCCGCGCCGCCGTGCTGCCTCCTCATACCGGTGCCTCTCTGCTTCCGCTGCCTCCAGCTCTGCTTTGGGACGGCGATATTCCCCTGGCTGTGCCCAGGGTCCTTTACCGTCCAGAATCTCCTCCCAAGTCCAGAAGTCCTTTGATTGCTGCTGCTATCCGTTACAACGCTGCTTGGTCCATTGTTGGTGGGTTATTCTGTCACGATCGTCGTATGGAGTAGACCAAAGCGCAGCGTGGTTAGAATACATTCTTCTTTATTAATGAAGAATACGAAGAACAAAAACAATAAAATTGAATAAGATGAACGTGACCGCTATATAAACAATGTGCTAACGTGCAACATAACATAGACAATAAACCACAAAATACCCAAAGAAGATGGCTGCCTAAATATGGTTCCCAATCAGAGACAACGATAAACACCTGCCTCTAATTGAGAACCAATCTAGGCAACCATAGACCAACATAAACACCTAGATGAAAACAACCCCATAAATCTACAAAAACCCTTAGACAGTACAAACACCCTAGAATAAGACAAAAACACACATATCACCCATGTCACACCCTGACCTAACCAAAATAATAAAGAAAACAAAAAATACTAAGGTCAGGGCGTGACACTTGTATTTGGCAAGTTCCTCCCATTTTTCTCTGCAGATCTTCTCAAGCTGTGTCAGGTTGGATGGGGAGCGTTACTGCATAACTATTTTTAGGTCTCTCCAGAGATGTTTGATCGGGTTCGAGTCCGGGCTCTGGCTGGGCCACTCATGGACATTCTGCGTTGTCTTGGCTGTGTGCTTAGGGTTGTTGTCCTGTTGGAAGGTGAACCTTCGCCCCAATCTGAAGTCCTGAGCGCTCTGGAGCAGGTTTTCATCAAGGATCTCCCTGTAATTTGCTCCATTCATCTTTCCCTTGACCCTGACTTGTCTCCCAGTCCTTGCCGCTGAAAAACATCCCCACAGCATGATGCAGCCACAACCATACTTCACCACAGGGATGGTGCCAGGTTTCCTCCAGATGTGATGCTTGGCATTCAGGCCAAAGAGTAACATTTTGGTTTCATCAGACCAGAGAATCTTGTTTCTTATGGTCTGAGAGTCCTTTAGTTGCCTTTTGGGAAACTCTAAGTGGGCTGTCATGTGCCTTTTACTGAGGAGTTGCTTCCATCTGACCACTTTACCATAAAAGCCTGATTGGTGGAGTCTAATCAATTGAATTTACCAGAGGTGGACTCCAATCAAGTTGTAGAAACATGTCAAGGATGTTCAATGGACAGGATGCACCTGAGCTTAATTTCGAGTCTCATAGCAAAGGGTCTGAATAGTTATGTAAATAAGGTATTTCTGTTATTTTTTTATACAGTTGCAAAAATGTTTTAAAAAACTGTTTTCGCTTTGTAATTATGGGATATTGTGTGTAGATTGATGAGGGAAAAATGTATTTTATTCATTTTAGAAAATCCTGTAACGTAACAAAATGTGGACAGAGTCAAGGGGTCTGAATACTTCGGAATACTTTCCGAAGGCACTGTGTGTGGTGTTGGATGTTGTCTGGCCTGTGGCCACCCTCTTCCTTGAAACCCCCTTTATAACCATGCAGCGGTTGGTCTGGCAACTCTCTCAACGCAAATCAAATCAAATGTTATTTGCCACATGCTTTGTAAACAACATGTGTAAATAACAGTGAAATGCTTACTTACGGGCCCTTCTCAACAATATATATTACCTCTGTTGCCCTGTCTGTCTTCATTAAAGTTTAATGTTGCGACTCCAGTGGGGGTAGGGCGCAGGAGGGAAGGGGATGGAGGTGGGGGAGTTGAAACGCAGGTGCTTTATCTCCGCAACTCTGTGATCTCGACATCGTTTTCAGAGGGAGAGCTTGAAAGCAGCATTTCGCCCCCTTGGAAAAGGAGAGTTCTGAAGGCTGGCGGTGGTAGCTCCCGACATGCCCTACTTAGCTGGCTCATCGCAATGCGGGCTGTTATTTCTTCCAACCCTTTCTGACATCAGAGAGACTGGCGGAGAGGCGTTCCTTGGCTTTTGCGAGTCAATGTTTTATGTAATCCGGCGCTGGAATTAATGCTGATCCCGACAGTTCATTTTTTTGTGGTTTTTGAAGTATATGCAAATGAGGCCTGTGCCCTAGCCTATTAATGCTTCTCCAAAGCTAACATCAGGTGGAAGACTAAATGTTGTTTTTTCTGCCCCATTTACATTGTTTTTAGTGTTGTTAACCATGGTAAATGTTATACAGATATCGGCACACTTATTGAAACAGGTTGTCTGAGGATTACATTTTTTTTATTTCACCTTTATTTAACCAGGTAGGCCAGTTAACCAGTTAGGCTAATTTACAACTGCGACCTGGCCAAAATAAAGCAAAGCAGTGCCACAAAACAACAACACAGAGTTACACATAAACAAACAGACAGTCAATAACACAATAGACAAATCTATGTACAGTGTGTGCAAATGCAGAAGAGTAGGGAGTTAAGGCAATAAATAGGCCATAGAGGTGAGATAATTACAATTTAGCATTAACACTGGAGTGATAGATGTGCAGAAGATGAGTGTGCAAGTAGAGACTGGGGTGCAAAAGAGCAAGAGGATACATAACAATATGGGGATGAGGCAGTTGGGTGTGCTATTTACAGATTGGCTGTGTACAGGTACAGTGATCGGTAAGCTGCTCAGACAGCTGATGCTTAAAGTTAGAGAGGGAGATATAAGACTCCAGCTTCAGTGATTTTTGCAATTCGTTTCAGTCATTGGGAACAGAGAACTGGAAGGATCGGTGGCCAATGGAAGTGTTGGCTTGGGGATCACCAGTGAAATATACCTGCTGGAGTGTGTGCTACGGGTGGGTGTTGCTATCATGACCAATGAGCTGAGATAAGGCAGGGTTTTGCCTAGCAAATACTTATAGATGAGCTGTAGCCAGTGGGTTTGGCGACGAATATGTAGTGAGGGCCAGCCAACGAGAGCATACGGGTCCCAGTGGTGGGTAATATATGGGGCTTTGGTGACAACTGATGGCACTGTGATAGACTGCATCCAGTTTTCTGAGTGTTGGAGGCTATTTTGTAAATGTCATCGAAGTCAAGGATCGGTGGGATAGTCAGTTTTACGAGGTTATGTTTGGCACCATAAGTGAAGGAGGCTTTGTTGCGAAATAGGAAGCCGATTCTGGATTTTATCTTGGATTGGAGAGTTTACAGTCTAACCACACACCTAGGTATTTGTAATTGTCCACATATTCATAAGTCAGAACTGTCCAGAGTAGTGATGCTCGTCGAACAGGCGGGTGCGGGCATTAATCGGTTGGAGAGCATGCATTTAGTTTTACTAGCATTTAAAAACAGTTGGAGGCCACGGAAGTAGTGTTGTATGGCATCGAAACCCGTTTGGAGGTTTGTTAACACAGTGTCCAAAGAAGGGCCAGATGTATACAGAATGGTGACGTCTGCATAGAGGTGGATCAGAGAGTGCTGTGCAGCAAGAGCAACATCATTGATATATTCAGAGAAAAGAGTCGGAGAATTGAACCCTGTGGTACCCCCATAGAGACTGCCAGAGGTCCGGAAAACAGGCCCTCTGATTTGACACACTGAACTCTGTCTGAGAAGTAGTTGGTGAACCAGGTGAGGCAGTCATTTGAGAAACCAAGGCTATTGAGTCTGCCGATAAGAATGTGGTGATTGACAGAGTCGAAAGCCTTGGCCAGGTCAATGAAGGCGGCTGCACAGTGCTGTCTTTTATCGATGGCGGTTATAATATAGTTTAGGACCTTGAGCATGGCTGAGGTTCACCCATGACCAGCTCGGAAACCAGATTGCATAGTGGAGAAGGTACGATGGAATGGTCGGTGATCTGTTTGTTAACTTGGCTTTTGAAGATTTTAGAAAGGCAGGGCAGGATGGATATAGGTCTATAACAGTTTGGGTCTAGAGTGTCTCCCCATTTGAAGAGGGGGGTGACCGCGGCAGCTTTCCAATCTTTGGGGATCTCAGACGATATGAAAGAGAGGTTGGAACAGGCTAGTAATAGGGGGTGCAACAATTTCGGCGGATAATTTTAGAAAGAGAGGGTCCAGATTGTCTAGCCCAGCTGATTTGTAGGGATCCAGATTTTGCAGCTTTTTCAGATCATCAGCTGTCTGGATTTGGGTGAGGGAGAAGCAGGGAGGGCTTGGGCAAGTTTCTGCAGCTGGTGCTGAGTTGTTGGCCGGGGAAGGGGTAGCCACGTGGAAAGCATGGCCAGCCGTAGAGAAATGCTTATTGAAATTCACAATCATGGTGAATTTATCGGTGGTGACAGTGTTTCCTAGCCTCAGTACAGTGGGCAGCTGGGAGGAGGTGCTCTTATTCTCCATGGACTTTACAGTGTCCCAAAACCTTTTGGAATTAGTGCTACTGGGTACAAAATTCTGTTTAAAAAAGCTAGCCTTAGCTTTCCTAACTGACTGAGAATATTAGTTCCTGACTTCCCTGGAAAGTTGCATTTCACGGGGGCTATTCGATGCTAATGCAGAACGCCACAGGATATTTTTGTGCTGGTCAAATGCAGTTAAGTCTGGGGTGAACCCATACAGTATCTGTTCTTAGTTCTGCATTTTTTTGGAATGGGGCATGCTCGAAGCAGGATGTGCTCGAAGCAGAGATACATTTACAACTAATTTACATTTTGAGGAGGCTTTATTTATATATAGTAGCTGTTGGCATTTTGTCAATACGACTTAGCATTTTACAATGCAAGAACACCAAACAGAGATGATGAGGGGATTGCAGTTCATATGTTGTCATTGCTGCTGATTTATTTATACATTTGCATTATCTTCTTTGATTTCCTGTTTGGGGAAAGTACTGCATTCACATTGTAATTGTAGAAAGAGATAAATAATGAAATAAATCATTCAATATGAGGGTATATTGGCACCCGGCTAAATCCTGTCCGAATGATGAACCAGCCGGTTCTCGAGATTCCTCATCCAGGTGTGACTTTGGTAGTAGTGGCAACATGCCGTAATGTAACCCACTGTGAGATTGTTTGGCCGAGCCCTTCCCTTCACTATCATCATCAATCCCAAACGTATTTATGTTTTTTTTTTTACATGACAGAGATAGTGAAGAGAGAGAGGAAAGTGTGGGTGCGGTGCAAACTAAATTCAAACGCCGACGCCTGCATGTCATATCTTAACTTGACCAGTTTCTCACAGCAGGAATGTATGTACTCACTATTGTGTCTGCTAAATGACAAAAATATAAATGTAAGAAAATATTCCTGCAGTAACAGGAAATGTGAATTTTCATGTGGATTATAATTCATGGACGTTTTGGTTGATCCATTTTTCGTTTTAAAGTGTAAATTACTAACTTTAAAAGCCTTTTTAAATCTCTAATACACAACAAGTTTGCATTTCCTGCAGGGCAGGAAAATGATCTGCAACAACAGAGTGATCAAATGAACCTGTACATCAAGTAAACCTGTACATGTTCTCTGAAGACGGCAGCAACAATCACAGCTAGACCAATCCAAGCCACTGTCTTCACTGTTTCTGTCAGCCTCAAAAAAATGGACCAACATCATCAAAGTCTGACAATTAATAATCAAGTAAATGCTTAGCATTTATTGGCGCTTTCAGCTTGAAGTGCAATCGGGCTACATAATGGCATGTCTGACTTTGGCCTAAACTGAGGAAGAGACGGACCTCACTGGCCCTTCTGAAACATTTGGAACATTAGTTTATTTTGAATAGCTGCGTTTCAAATGGCTGTTTCAGTATGGTTCCAACCAGGGTTCGAAGCAGGGTCTCTCGTGTGTCACAAGACTGCTAGCTCTTGAGCAAAAGCCAAGGCTAGTCATTAGCTCGGGAAGTTAACACAAATCCTCAGGCCTCTGGCAAGGTTAGTCATCACGTGAGCATGGTTTCACCTCATTACACCTTCACTTATCTAGTAGTAAAGGTCCTCTTCACCTTTTCCCTACTGTATGTTTTAGACAGCATTTGATGAGAATAATAATCATTTTGTTATCTCTTCGTGTGATTAGGGTGATTATGTGTTTTAGTGATTAAAAACACTCATTTGATATGTAAAAATATGATAACTAATATTCCACCACATCTGTTGACAAGTTTGGCCCTTTTTTACATTGGCATAATTATAGAACATTTGCATTTCAGACAGACCTGCAAGCCAATGATGTTACCCAAATTAAAATCGGACGATAGTTTTTTCTTCTGCGATAATTAGAAGTGAAAGGCACATTCCACTGAGGCATATGGCTCGTGTGTGTGTGTGTGTGTGTGTGTGTGTGTGTGTGTGTGTGTGTGTGTGTGTGTGTGTGTGTGTGTGTGTGTGTGTGTGTGTGTGTGTGTGTGTGTGTGTGTGTGTGTGTGTGCGTGTGTGTGTCTCTGTGTGTGTCTCTGTGTGTGTCTCTGTGTGTGCCTCTGTGTGTGTCTCTGTGTGTGTCTCTGTGTGTGTGGTGTTAGGGTGTATGTGAAGCATGTTCTCTCTAATGCTAAGTAGTTTATTAACCTCACACTCAAAAGGTATGCTGATCAGTGGGGACATTATTTAACTTCAAGGTTGAAGGTGAAATTCTCAAAGGAGCAATGGGATGTATTCACTCTGAATACATTGAAAGCAAAGAGAGGAAAAGCAATATGGTGGTCGCTACACTGATGTTTGAATTAAATTCATAGAAAAGTGTCATATTCAAACAGCAGTGTCGGGATTTTTTCAATCCATGCAACTGGAATCTTTACACAAAAAAAATCAAGATCTCAGATCTTGGATCACATCCCCCCCACCCATATAATCTTATCACGATCTAAAAGGCAAAGCTGATCCTATGTTAGCACTCCCAGACCCTCTCCGAGGAGGTCTCAGGGGGAATTGGATATGCAGAATAACTTCCACCTGTACAGGTTACCCACTTGTACATACAGTGAAACAAGACTATACAGTATAAGCACGTCCAAATTATTATTATTATTATTATTATCATACAGGCCCTGGTCCGTCAGATAGGACCTATGAACAGTTATCATGTTTTTCAAGCAATTTTCTGTCAAAGGTCGATGATCAATTTCATGGTAAATATGGTGATTGTGACAGGCCCTCACAGATAACGACCTTGAATGATTTTAAAAAATACACACATTGATTGCAATGCACCGTGCGCGCCACAGTCTATTTAAAGCCTAGTTTTTGCACGTGCCAAAACCCCACATTTTCATTGTGCGGACAATATCCCAGAAACAATCCAAAAGCCTGCAGCCTTGTGAAATTAGGCTTCCCCTTTGAAGTGAAAATAAAAAGCTTTGACGCGCACAACGTTAAAACAACATAGAAAAAGCGATGAGGGGATAGAAGTCTGTGAAGATCATCAAAGCGGTTGAAAATTCCTGCCCAATGTCAATGTGTAATTTTAAAAGTAGGGCATAGAATCCAATCATATCCATATTAATCACCTCTGTGGCTGCATGGGTGAGAAGAAAAGGAGAGAGAAGGTGTACATCCCCAATGGCACCCTATTCTCTGCACTACTTTTGACCAAGGCCCATAGACAGAAAGGGCACGGGCAGCTGGATGAGGGGCATAGTTTATGCCTTCCTCTTGTCATTTGATGATGGTAACCACCCATGCTCTTTTCTTTTATATATTTTATTTTACCAGGTTAGTCTCAATATAATACAAAATCTATTTTACAAGAGAGACCTGGACCGAAATAGTAGCGCACACAGTTTCAGAAACTTTTACAACATAAAACACAAAGCACTACAGTTTAAAAACATACATTTACACATTGAGCAGCAAGATGGTTTGGGGAGGTGTGGAGCAACTAGGTTCAAATGTATCTCTGGTCAAATGGAAGCTGTCTCAGTTTGGCCTTATTAATAAAAACGTACCAATGACTTAGTCTCCGAAGAGCTAAGGAAGGCCAGCCCACTCTCATACAGTGATGAGTTCTAATTTATTGGATAGCGCTCTACCTTCGATTGAGCGAAAGTCCAGCAATGACAACCTAACCCCTGGGGTTAGGTTGTCATTGCAGTAATGCTAGTTAGCATTGTTGTGTGTATGTATAGGTGCGTGTGTGTCTATTCCATTGCAGGGTTGTGTGCTGTCCAAATTACCCTCCAGGTGATTGTTTGAGAGAATAGCCATCTATTTAATGAAGAAGGATACACATAATAGCCTCCAGCATTAACTCAAAGGACGTTAAGCATAGGGATCACACTATCGCCCTTTCTTGAGTTGTGTTTGTGTCTGCTGTGGCCTTAGCCTGATGACGCTAACACTGTTTGAACATGGTTGATTACCGTGGTTGCGGAGGGGAGTCGACATTGGCCAATGCAGTGCAGTATTTTTCTGACAGCCGGCTTCGAAGGCGTCCCTAAGTGATGTATTGTGCATGATATTGCTTGCTATGCCCACACTCTGCAGTTCTGGGTTGAGGAGTTGAAAGAGATGTGGCTGTGTGTGTGTGTGTGTGTGTGTGTGTGTGTGTGTGTGTGTGTGTGTGTGTGTGTGTGTGTGTGTGTGTGTGTGTGTGTGTGTGTGTGTGTGTGTGTGTGTGTGTGTGTGTGTGTGTGTGTGTGTGTGTGTGTGTGTGTGTGTGTGTGTGTGTGTGCGTGTGAGAGGCACACACAAACGGCAAAATATCTACTTACATTTTGGGGGGGAAGAGTCTTTAATTGAACCAAACGAACAATGGTCTTTTCTCATATGAAAGACTTGAAGCAGACCTCTGTTCTGTTTGTATATTGTTCTGTTTCTACATCCTCAGTTTGTATATTTCATGAAGGAGTTTTAATGGAAAGATATTGGGATTCTGGAAGTCACATTGCCAGAGGCACTTACCAGAGTGCCTGAAACACTAGTGGAATTCATAAGTGTCTGCGTTCTCCCTTTACCTGAAAAAACACAGATAGGAACCGGGAAAGAACAAGAGCTTCAAAATGTCTTCTTGTCTCATCTTCTGGCCTCTGGAATTATAATAATAGTCCCAAAACAGCAAACCACGCCCGGTAAACCACATCCAAACAAGGTAGAGCAAACGCTTGAGGTATTTGAGTACACATAATAACATTGGAACCCAGGTCTGATGGTGTGCTAGGCTCTCTTTATCTGCATCGTCTTGCCTTGTCTATCAAATAAAATAACATTTTTCAAATTGTATTTGTCACTAACCAACAATGTAGTTCAAGAAATAGAATTAAGAAAATATTTACAATTTTTTTTAAAGTAACACAATAAAATGACATAACAACAATGAGGATATATACAGAGGATACCGGTACTGAGTCAATGTGAGGGGGTACAGGTTAGTCGAGGTCGTTTGTACATGTAGGTTGGTGTAAAGTGACTATGCATAGATAATAAACAGCGAGTAGCAGCAGTGTAAAAACAAAGTGTGTGTGTGGGGGAGGGTCAATGTAAATAGTCAGAGTGGCCATTTGATAAATTGTTCAATCTTATGGATTGAGGGTAGAAGCTGTTAAGGAGGCTTTTGGGCCTAGACTTGGCGCTCCGGGGACCACTTGCCGTGGAGTAGTTGAGAGAACAGTCTATAACTTGGGTGACTGGAGTATATAGGTCCTGGATGGCAGGAAGCTTGGCCCCATTGGGCAATACGCACTACCCTCTGTAGCGCCTTACGGTCGGATGCCCAGTAGTTTCCATACCAGGCAGTGATGCAACGCTCAGGATGCTCTCGATGGTGCAGCTGAACTTATGTGACACGGTGGCATCAGAGAAGAAGGAGGCTGAGGAGGTTTGTTGCACGACACGTGGCAAGGAAGCTAAATAAAATATTTTACCAGGATTGTTTTAACAGAAAAGGGGCTCTTCTGAACCCAACTGGCGAGCAGAATAATTGAATATGACGGGGGTGTTTAATATGTTCACTGAACCGCATGCTTGATTGGAGAATGATCCAGAACCATTTTTTATTTTTATTTTATGAAAGTGTGTCAAACTTTTGTCATATGGAGACTTCATGGTGTAATTTTCTGGTTGTAAACTGGTTTTCTGGTTGAGGAAACCTCACATAACCATATTGCAACCAATTACTACTACAACTACTATAGATTATAAGAACTACTACAATGTAATGGTATCTACGTTTAGGAACCAATTCATGTTATGTCTTTGTTATATCTGTATATGACTCTCTATATCATCTTCAAATTCAGTTTCAAATGTGGTTATGCAGTCTCTACTACCCGCCTGCCAGGTTTGCTCAATAAAACAATGTCAATTGTTCATGACCAAAATATATCAATTCAAATGTGTTTTTTTGCAGTAGAAGAGGAGCCTTGTTTTCATATAATCCCCAGAAAAGTAATTGCTTTTGACAAAATAAAGCCAAAGATACTACTTGTACCTCCTGATTTTCTTCCATTCTATCCGACAGCCAAAAGGGAATCTTCATCTAACATTTCTATTTACACTCTACACTAACGTTGTATCTCAAATGGCACCCTATTCCCTATATAACACACTACTTTTAACTAGAGCCCTATGAGCCCTGGTCAACAGTAGTGCAATATATAGGGAATAGGGTGCCACTAGGGACGCAGAGGCTGAGACAATAATCAGAATGGTTCAGTTAATGACGACTCTCGAAAAACGGCACTAAAACAAATGTTCCCCCGTCAGATTGTTTGTTCCGTGGAACCCTGGCTGTTGGCGAGATAAATTATGCATTACCTCTGCCTTGTTAGCCCCGTTTGTGCAGAGTTTGACCTGGCAAATGTTTACCGCTCTCGTTTAGCGGTAGCAGACAAGGCCAGGTTTAATGAGAACATTCTGGAAGAGAAGGAAGGAGAAAAAAGAAATGAGAGAAGAGAGAAGAGGAACTTGGTTTAGTTATTGGCCCTCGATCAGCAAAACCAAAACGCCTGTTAGTTGCAAGTCAACGGGGGCCTAGAAACTAAGTACCAAGCCAGGGATGATCAGTATGCATGTTAAAATGGAAATTATACATCAACATCCGTCCTTGATCGCAAATGTCACTGAAAGGGATATGAGATCCTGTTGCTATGGAGATGGAGAAAGGGGAGGGAGGGGAGCAGGGGATGGTACTTAATGCCCTTTGCCGCGGTCGTGCCGCGAGTATGAGATACCTGTTCAACTGTCATGTCCACTCTGTTCTATCTGATAGTGGTGGTGTGTGTGCACGAGGGGTATGAGGGGGGACAGCAGCACTCAGGGGTCCTAACCCTAAAAAAGGCAAGAAGATGTTCTTCGCTCAGCAGAAACATGGTCGTCTCGCCTGGCACGGACAATAAAACCCCGACCCCCTACTAGCGTCATGTGAAACAAACTGCCACACTGATTAATGCCACAGGCTTTACGGTTGTCAGGATGTTTCACTGATGACCTACAGCTGGTATCTCCCTCCGCTCTACTCTGCTGCTCTGGTCCCAAAGACTAATTCTAACTTTATTGTTCCCTGTGGGGAACTGCTTTGAGACAGTTAATGCCTTATAAAAGGCTGTGTTCCAACTTCCAACTCAACCCTTTGGTCTGAGTAGATTCGGTTGGTGACGCCCAACCTGGCCCGGATGGTGACTGACTCAGCAGAAACCACATCCAGCCAGTGACACGAGAGGTTGTGCTTCAGCAGGTGAGCACAGAGTCGGAGCAAAGAAGTAACGCTGTACGGTTTTTGATGCATTTGGGCTGGTGGGCCGTGCAGTTAGAGAAAGTATTGGATATTTGTGGCTCGAAGTTGATAATCTGTTGGTTTCTAGATTGGTTCCTCTCTAATGAAGTACTCTACCGTTGATTTTATGGTGTAGACACACTCTCTCACATATACAAACATACACACACATAACCTGGCACACTCTTTCTCTCTCTCGCACACAAACATACGCACGCACACACACACACACACACACACACACACACACACACACACATACACGCACACACACACACGCACACACACGCACACGCACACACACACAAACAGTATGTCAACCCCTGTATCTGGCCTACAGTTACACAACACTGTTAAACATGTGTCTTTTCTCTGACAGAGCCCTGTTCGCCCTAAGTTGCTCTTTGAGTGTCTGCATCATTCTAAATATAACATGTATGAGTGGAGAAGAGATATGTGATGCTGACACCTAATGTTAAAGGGTACACTTTGCTTAGAAGGCTTCTGGAGAGGTTAGTTGTTTTTGGGGACGGTTAGTCAAATTATTCTGTATTGAACCCTTTTGAGAAAGTTCTGTAACACCTAAAAAAGACTAATCAAAAGTGTGCGTGTGTGAGGATTGTATGTGTATTGTAAAAAGTGGTTCTTGAAATGTACTTTGTGGCAGGCAATGGTTATATCTACACTAGAATGGTTTTAAAGTGTACTTTAAAATGTACTTTAAAGAACCTTCATGAGAGTTATCCCAAAAAGTTTGCTCAAACTGCGACAAACCAAAGTGTGTGTGCGTGTGTGTGTTTAGTTTTGGCAGATGGTTGTCTCCCAGGTTTTGTACTGTGTTGTGAGATGAGGTAAATTGGCCTCAGAAAGCCTTCAATTCAGTTGCCGGAAACAAGGTCGCTGTCTGCATCGAGCAAAAAAAGCTCTCATGCTTTTTCTCATGCTAAGGTGTTAGTGGCAATGCTTTGGAAGGTTGACATTTTGTACTTTCGTTGTTGTTTTTACCATTTTGAGTGAGCTGATTTTCCAACATCAACTACCAGCATTGTTTAAACAAACCAAAAAAGGACTCCTGAATTAGCGGATCTCTCAGAAGACACAAAGTTACTATTTCAACATCACAGGGAGTAAAGCCTGTACCCCCTAGCTTCAGAATTTAAAAAATAAAACAAACAAGACACTTTCCAAGAATATCACTCAATAGTATTGGCAGGGCATTGTTCTGCAGATTGTAAGCCAGAGGGACATGGCTTGCATTGCAGTAGAGGTGGATCAGCCTTTGATGTAGCTACGTTTCAGACTAAACTGCAAACAGAGCTGCGTAGATGTGTATCCTGTGTGTGGCCGGCGAGGCCCTCTGCCGCAGCATGCTTCTGGATGCTGTTTCACACCCGCAGCAGCAGTAGCTTGTGACTGCGGTTGAGTCGGAATTAGTGGGAATTGTCATTATCAGCTACTGTGGGAGAGGAGTGAGACATTCACATGTGGACAAATACAATTTATGTATCTCTTTGGAAACGCAATCGTCTGATCCAGCAGTCTTATCCAATGTGTGTGTGTGTGTGTGTGTGTGTGTGTGTGTGTGTGTGTGTGTGTGTGTGTGTGTGTGTGTGTGTGTGTGTGTGTGTGTGTGTGTGTGTGTGTGTGTGTGCGTGCGTGCGTGCGTGTGTGTGCATTAACCTTTTGTGACATTGCATTTTATCGCCTCGGCTGGCTGCAGTGGGGTATTTGCTGGATTAATGGGATGAATCGTTGCTCCGAGACCCCCTTTCTTGTGGACAGAACTTTTGCTCACGTTTCCTCAGTGCTATTTTTAAAGGAGGGAAGAGGCAGACTGAAAATGTAATTTGGTGAAAATAGCTTCGGGCGTGGGACTGACAAAAGGGGCCACGGTCTGTTGAGGTGTGAGAGAGAGAGTGAGAGAGAGAGTGTGTGAGAGAGAGAGAGAGAGAGAGAGAGAGAGTGAGTGAGTGAGTGAGTGAGTGAGTGAGTGAGTGAGTGAGTGAGTGAGTGAGAGAGGAAATACAGACAGAGTGAAAGACAGGAAGGATGAAGAAATAAAACTAAAGACAGGAAGAGAGTATAGATAGTAAGAAAGAAAGAAAAAAAATGAACAAGGAAATAAAGAAATGGAAGAAGGAAAGATACAGAGAGATACTTTCAACTTTGAAGACACCCTTGAAAGTTTGGGTAGTTAAAGTAGTGGTAGGTATGCCTGACTGTGTTCAAGTGCAGGCATCAAAAGAAGACAGCTCAGATATTTTCCAAATAGCAACTGCTCGAGAGCCAAAATGTGGCTTTGAAATAGTTTCTATGCTTAATTTTACCACAGCGAAAAACACACCACTTATTCTATTTTTCCCTTTACCACTGTGACAGGCGACAGTTTTACATGTTTTTCTCTACTCTCCAATATCCTGAGCATTAAAACAGATCGCCAGGATATGAATATATCAATGTCTTTTTGTTGAGCTACATGTTGAATTGAAGTTCTTCTTCAGACAAACACTGTCCATGGATTGCGGTTGTCATTTCTAGGGCTTCTTTGAGTTATTTCCAGGGATGTTTGTCTGTGTCCTGTTTCTTCTCTACACTTGCACTCACAAACTCCCATCATGGATTTAAAAGCTAATGATCGGTGTAAGCATTGGCTGTAGGGAATTTCCATCCTTGTTAAATCCATGGAAGAAAGTGTGCAAGTACATACTTCGGAAGAAGGGTGGTGAATTTAAAATATATATGTATATATTTAACCTTTATTTAACTTGGCAAGTGACAACACAGCCTATCTATCTCTCTTTCTAGAGAGGCTGGGGGTAAGAATGTGGTCAATTGTAAATTAATCTCGTTTTATTAAGCACAGTGACTGTCGGCGAGGATTCAATTTGTCTCTGTGTCTGAAGTAGAGCGGTGTGGGGCTCGGCATTGTCCCAGAGCGCATGGAGGACTAGACGGGAGGAATTCATCGCGACGGACAGCTCCCGTAATCAACCGTCCTGGGCTTCTGGAAGAGCTAGCGTTGAACGAAGAAGAGGGCCAAGCAATTGGTTGCCTCGGACATGCTGTGGTCCTTGTCGATGCGGTTTCTCCAAGCCGGGCTATGGTGGATACAAGGCAGCCCAAGTTGTTTTAAGAAAACGAGAGACTGGATTTCAGACAATCTGTTTTGTTGTAGAGCAGACGCTTTGCAGTCTGATTACAATTACTGTTAGCTTATTTTCTTATGTACTATAGCTTCAGTCTCATCAGGGTGACTTGTTTCTTCATTCAGACAAATGATATCCATTTGGAAGATTATACGAATGGATGCTATAACCTGTTCACTGCAGCTTCTGTTTTTTTGGTTCATTGTGATTCTGAAAAAATCTAATTACTTAAAATCGGGCTGAGGTCATTCATTCATTTTGAAGGGGTTTTATTGTCATTTCATATTGGTCTCCCCAATTTTACACCTCTCGTTTCCTAGCGGCCTTTAGTGGATAATTACTTTTAATTTGTTTTGTTTTTTTATGTGCTTTGCATCATTGTTTGTAATTAATTGGAGACTAAGAAAAGCTTTTTGAATGTTACAGCATTCAATTCGCAGATTAATTGTGTAATTTTTAGGTATTGGCTTTTGCTGCATTTTCATGGTTCATCTGTGCAGCACATAAGCAAAACTTTTATTTTATATTTCAACATACATATTTGAATGCCTGAATAGCCAGTCCAACATGAATGTATCAGTGAGCGTTCAAATATGTTTTCCCTCTACTTTCATGAATTTTCAAACAGAGCTTTCAAAGATTTTGCGCAACAGTTTACAATGTGATTTGAATGCTCTGCAAGTTGCTATTTCAGAAGTCCTTCCCCCTAAAGGTTTTCATCATTAGCATATTTTCTTCACTTTGAAACAACCGTGAAGGGTGTGTGAATTGTGAAGCCACTGTATGAATTAACAGCCTGTGCTGCGATTTAACAACATCCAGCTGCAAGACAAGGGGCCACAGTCTGAAGGCTTGCAGTAGAGTTGGGTATAAATTATGTTTACATTTAGATTGTGTGACAGACCATGATATACTGTACAGTGCATTCAGAAAGTATTCAGATCCCTTATTCAGATCCCTCTTTTCCTTCTTCTAATCGGTATATGTCTTTGCTTTTCGCTCTTTCACCTCTGCTGGACAACGACCCCTCTGAAAATCTGTAGTTCTACTAAGAGGGCCTCAAGTTGTTCACCTAAAATGAATGAATGAAGTACAGTGCATTCGTCTGTCAGGTTGGATGGGGAGTGTCGCTGCACAGCTATTTTCAGGTCCCTCCAGAGATGTTCGATTGGGTACAAGTCAGGGCTCTGGCTGGGCCACTCAAGGACATTCAGAGGCTTGTCCCGAAGCCACTCCGGCATGGTCTTGGCTGTATGCTTATGGTCATTGTCCTGTTGGAAGGTGAACCCTGTGTGCTTAGGGTCGTTGTTCTGAGCGCTCTGGAGTAGGTTTTCCGTTCATTTTTCCCTCGATCCTGACTATTCTCCCAGTCTCTGTCGCTGAATAACATCCCTACAGCATGATGGATGGTGCCAGGTTTCCTCCATATGTGACGCTTGGCATTCAGGCCGAAGACTTATCAGACCAGAAATCTTGTTTCTCATGGTTTATGTGCCTTTTGGGAAACTCTAAGTGGGCTGTCATGTGCCTTTTACTGTGGAGTGACATCTGTCTGGCCACCCTACCATAAAGGACTGATTGGTGGAGTGCTACAGAGATGGTTGTCCTTCCGGAAGGTTCTCCCATCTCCACAGAGGAACTCTGGAGCTCGGTCAGAGTGACCATCGGGTTCTTGGTCACTTTCCTGACCAAGACCCTTTTCTCCCAATTGCTCAGTTTGGCCAGGCGACCAGCTCTAGGAAGAGTCTTGGCGGTTCCAAACTTCTTCCATCTAAGAATGATGAAGGCCACTGTGTCCTTGGGGACCTTCAATGCTGCTTCACAAGATCTGTCCCTCGACACAATCCTGTCTCGGAGCTCTACGGACAATTCCTTTGACCTCATGGCTTAGTTTTTGCTCTGACATGCATTGTCAACTGTGGGACCTTTTATAGACAGGTGTGTGCCTTTGTAGAAACATCTCAATGATGATCAATGGAAACAAGATGCACCTGAGCTCAATTTCGAGTCTCATAGCAAAGGGTCTGAGTACTTATGTAAATAAGGTATTTCTGTTTTTTATTTGTAATACATTTGCTAACATTTCTAGAAACCAGTTTTCAATTTGTCATTATGGAGCATTGTGTGTAGATTGATGACATTTTTTTATTCAATCCCTTTTCGAATAAGGCCGTAAAGTAACAAAATGTGGAAAAAGCCAAGGGGTCTGTCACGCCCTGGTTGAAGTTATGTTTGTCTTCATTTATTTGGTCAGGCCAGGGTGTGACATGGGTTATTGTGGTGAGTTTTTGTCTTGGGGTTTTGTGGGGTGTCTAGCATAGTCTATGGCTGCCTGAGGCGGTTCTCAATCAGAGTCAGGTGATTATCGTTGTCTCTGATTGGGAACCATATTTAGGTAGCCATATTCTTTGAGTGTTTCGTGGGTGATTGTTCCTGTCTCTGTGTTTGTTATCACAAGATAGGCTGTATAGGTTTTCACGTTCCGGTTGTTGTTTTGTATAGTCAGTTATTTCATGTCGAGTTTCTTTTTGCATTAAAGATCATGAATAACCACCACGCTGCATTTTGGTCCGCTTCTCCTTCAACAGACGAACGCCGTTACAGAATCACCCACCACAACAGGACCAAGCGGCGTGGTAACAGGCAACAGCAGCAGCAGGAGCAGCGTGGCAAGACTTTCTGGACTTGGGAGGAAATCCTCGACGGGAGAGGAACCTGGGCTAAACTAGGGGAGTGTAGCCGCCCCAAGGTGCAGCTAGAGAAGGAATGGACATGGGAGGACGAATTGTTTGGAGAAGGACCCTGGGATCAGCATGGAGAATATCGCCGCCCCAAAGAAGAACTGGAGGCGGCGAGAGCTGAGAGCGGCAACAGGAGCAACAATATCGGGACTGCACTACTTGGGAGGAAATAGACAGGTGGGCGGTCGACCCAGGGAGAGTGCCGGAGCCCGCCTGGGATTCACTGGAGCAGTGCGAAGAGGGTTATAGGAGAATGGAGATGGAGATGGAGATGGCGAAGCAAGCACGGTGGCGCGGAAGGAAGCCCGAGAGTCAGCCCCAAAAATGTCTTGGGGGTCTCACAGGGAGTATGGCTACGCCAGGTAGGAGACCTGCGCAAACTTCCTGTGCTTACCGGGGGGCTAAAGAGACCGGGCAGGCACCGTGTTATGCTGTGGAGCGCACGGTGTTTCCAGTGCGGGTGCATAGCCCGGTGCGGTACATACTAGCTCCTCGTATTGGCCGGGCTAGAGTGGGCATCGAGCCAGGTAAAGTTGGGCAGGCTCGGTGCTCAAGAGCTCCAGTGCACCTGCACGGTCCGGTCTATCCAGTGCCACCTCCACACACCAGTCCTCTGGTGGCAGCTCTCCGCACCAGGCTTCCTGTGCGTTACAGGGTCTGAATACTTCCCGAAGGCGCTGTATTTGCTTGCCGGTCTGTAAGTGGTTCTCGTGTCAAAGAATCTGAAGAGGCGGAATTTCCTTAGGCCTCAAGAATGAGTTCAAAAAAAGTATTTCAAACCAAACCAAATTGCCACAAAACACAAACAAATTCACTATACACATTCAGAAAAGAGTGTTAAGGGATTGACAAGAGAACATGTTGGGTTGTCACTCCGTGTGCACCCCAAAAGCATGTCAAAGGCGCTCAGTGCCAATGCTGACGATGACTTTGATGTTTGGTTACATTTACATTATGTTAAACCTTCTTGGCTGTGAAAGCGGCCTTCTTATGTATCCATGTGGTATACCTCATTTGACCTTTCAACCCAATTTGACCGGTGTCCCCCCCTCTCTCCTCCAGGACAATGGGGAGGATGTCCACAGGATCGCCCCCTCTCCGGTGGTACACGTGCGGGGGCTCTGTGAGTCAGTGGTGGAGGGGGACCTGGTGGAGGCCCTGGAGAAGTTTGGCAACATCTGGTAGGTGATGTTTCTTTGCCTGATTTCCATTACATGGGATGCATGTGCGTATGATTATTTTAAATGTACTATAGAACGGTAGTCCATTACATAACTGTATTCATAGTTCAGAGTGGTACTTATTGTAACGGATTTTTCACTTACCAGGAAGAGCCAACTACTAAATGACTAAACATGTCAGTATTCTAATACTATTCTGCGTCTGAGCAGCTGATTGAATGCATCAACAGAATCTATTGAGATGCATCTTTTTTCCCTGTGTGCAGTCTGATTGTTTTTCTCCAACAAAGCCACTAGGATTGTGACTCTTTGTCCTCTTAGAATACAACTTCCTTTTTCTGGATTTTTATCTCCCATTAGCCATTTCTTCAGTGTTGGAAATCCATTTTTGATGCATTTATATGCAATAACAATCTCTCGGGTTATCATATTTCTCGTAGAACAAGGACTATTAAGGGCTTGGAAAACGTTGTTTGACATTTAGGACCTGTATTTTTAGCTCATGTCTGTCCTCTAAATTGCCTGCTTTTATCATCAGACCACACGTTTACCCAAGGGTATAACTGCTCCGGGGACAAACATATGATTCTCTTATTGCCTGGGGAAGCCTCATTTGGGGACGAAGCAACACAACAGGGAATTCACAGCAGAGGCTTATTTGCAGAGCCCCTTCACGTTCACTTAGAGAATCTAAAAGAATTGATTTGAAGTTGAGGTGAATTTCGGTGAAATTTGGAAAAAGACAATGACCCCGTAGACACACTCAAGTTGCACAACTGAAATACAATGCATTTCGACACAATGCTTGTGACACAAGGGAGAGTTTTTCTGCGCAAAAGTATTGATGCACACATTTTCTGGAGACACCGCACAATGGTTGTGTAGACTTTTTGTATGTAGACAAACTCTCCATTATATCACAAACATAGCAGTTGTATCACAGCCATTGTGTCAAATGTGTACGGGGCCAATATGCCTGTGATTATTGTAAATATCTCCCTGTCCCCATCCATCCCAGTGTCACTTGATATTTCTGTAACCTGGGGAGTATTATGGGATGTGGATTTGATTGCAAGGACTTGACTTGTGCGCTGGTAGAGTATGTTCCCCGGTGATGTAGTCGGAATTGAAATCGGGCGACGGTATTTTTAGGTTGGTGCAATATCGATATACTGTATGTCCCTCCGAGTACACCATAGGCAGACATATTGGGACACGGTGAACGTGAGCTGTCAGCTCCACTCAAACAGTGCCCTCAAGGACAGCATTCACATTAGAATGATGGGGAGGCTTTATTGTGCAATGTTATTTACGAAGGTGGAGTGTGCTCTGTCTGCAATTTAAGTAGTGCATTATCATGCAGTTATAGTATAGGGATGACCACCTGATAATATCTTAGAATCCCAATCATCCAAAACCAGCCATTCTTAGTAGATAATGTAAGATACTAGCTAGATGAATAGTTGTTGACTGTAAAATAAAGCATAACCAGGGGGACATTTAATGACATTAACTTATTTTTGACCAAATGAGCAGCTACTGCCTTTTTGCTTGGTAGGGCAGAATATCAACACATCGAGAGGTGAGAACTTAAAAAGAGTTTGGTTTCTATTTGGCCTCTCCACAAATGTTGAGTTACAAAGCAATTACCTCAGTGTGGTTTGAGAGACAAATCGAGACAAATCCTCATACAAGTATCTACTTTTATTTTACCATCACTGCATGACTGTATCAGAAAAACATTGAGATATCTAACTAGGGAATTGAGGAGCTAAAATTGAATATGGGCCACTGAGTGAAACACTGGCTAGGTCTTCAGTGTATGAATGGTTCCCGTGGCAGGATGTAGATGATTCCTGAATGCTGATTCAGATCGATACGATTGTTGCCAAAGGAGAGCTGTGTTAAGAGATGTAATGGACGTAGGACTTGTTGCTTACTAATTCTAAAGTTGAGGATGATAGTATGGTTATGGATTGTACATCAATGGAAAAATGTGTCTTCCTTATAGGGAGTTTCTTCCTTTTGCTTGCTTTTGGGGGCTAGACCAGGTAAAAGCATTTTGTGACAAAGGTTGTTGTAATATCCCCCCCCCCCCACACACAGTCTGATTTGTTTGTCGAGTGTTGCACAGCACCCAATAAAAGGGGAAACCTTTTCTCTGTCATGAGACAAAAATGACGAAACTCCCACAACAATCGTGTGCCTTATAACCACATTTCATGCTAAGTAGCTATCTACATTTTCTAAATGTGGTCTGTCACCAGAGATCAGCCTTGATGTTGCGGTGGGTTACTAATTGTGTCTTTGTCACTGGGTCTTCATTTGACAGCTACGTCATGATGATGCCGTTCAAGCGTCAGGCGCTGGTGGAGTTTGAAGCCATGGAGAGTGCCGACCAGTGCGTGACATGCGGAGTCAACGAAGCTGTCTACATTGCCGGCCAGCAGGCCTTCTTCAACTACTCCACCAGTAAGAGAATCACGCGGCCAACTAATGCCGATGACCCCAGTAGTGGGAACAAAGTCCTGCTCCTCTCCATTCAGAACCCCCTCTATCCCATCACCACTGTAAGTTCATGAACTTCATGCCAGTTCAGTGCAATGGTTGAGTTTACAATGTCGACAATATTTGTGTTCAGTATGGTTTAGTTGACGATTGTTTAGTTAACAATGGTTTAGCTTTCAATAGTTTAACTTACGGTAGTCAACCCACTGGGCACAAGCTAGTTAAATCAATGTTGTTTCAATGTAATTTGTCAACATATTGTGATGTGGAATATACATGAAAAAATTGGATTTGAAAACAGTCATGAACTGTCATCAACTGTCGTTTTGAGGGGTTACATTTGAACCACAGGATTATGTCATCGTGGTAACCAATTTTCAACGTAGACAAACCTTGTATAAAATATGTTGAATTTTTACCTTTCAACAACGTCAGATCTTCAACGTAATATCCACAAGAAGAAAAAAACAATAGGCTGGGCAGCTGCTCCTAATGGACAGTTGATCTATCTACAGCTATTCCTTCTCTCCCATCCAGGTTTATAACCAAACCCAGGTTAGCATTAATATTTGTCACTGACTATTACCATAATATAATAATATATATACCTTTTAACAGATGCTTTCATTCAAAGCGACGTACAGTCAAGCCTGCATAAATTTTACATGTGGGTGGCCCAGGGAATCAAACCCACAATCCTGCCGTTTCAAGATCCATGCACTACCAACTGAGCCATACAGGACCACTTCATTGGTGCCGCATGTTACGGCCTGTCGGCAATCTCCATGGCATCGAACGCCATCATCATGACATAGCTGTCAAAGGAAGAACCAGTGACAAAGGCACAAATTAGTAACCCACCGCAACATCGAGGCTGATCTCTGGTGACAGACCACATTTAGAAAATGTAGATAGCTACTTAGCATGAAATGTGTTTATGGGTTCAGAGATTACATCTATAGAATACGGCACACGATTGTCATGCAAGTTTAGAGATTCTGTCTTTACCAAGGTGCTATCGTGAGAGTGATTGTTGAAATCTCACTGTTGCCATCAAACTCATTCCAAAGGGTAGGTTCACAGAGCAAATTAAATGTAACCATACTTTATCAATCATTCTGTATATCATCAATGATGCTATTTAGCCCAGGATTCAACAAAAAAGAGACAATACATATAGGCATAGGGTTTCAAGCTTTGGTTGATTTCAAATGGAGTCTACGAGTGTCACGCCCTGGCCTTAGTTATTCTTTGTTTTCTTTATTATTTTGGTTAGGTCAGGGTGTGACATGGGGATTTATGTGTTTAGTCTTGTCTAGGGGTTTTGTATGTTTATGGGGCTGTGCCCTTTCTAGGTAAATTGTATGTATGGTTGCCTAGATTGGTTCTCAATTAGAGGCAGCTGTCTATCGTTGTCTCTGATTGGGAACCATATTTAGGCAGCCATATTCTTTGGGTATTTTGTGGGTGATTGTATCCTGTGTCAGTGTTTGTGCCACACGGGATTGTTTCGGTTCGTTCACGTTTATTGTTTTTTTTGTATTTGTGTTCATGTTGAGTTTTTTGTATTAAAAACCATGGACACCTACCACGCTGCGTATTGGTCCGATCCTTGTTTCACCTCTTCAGAGGAAGAGGAGGAAATCTGCCATGACAGACTCACCCACCACAACAGGACCAAGCGGCATGGTGACAGGCAGCGGCAGCAGGAGCAGCGCAATCAGGACTTCTGGACATGGGAGGAAATCCTGGACAGTGAAGGACCCTGGGCACAGCCAAGGGAATATCACCACCCCAAGGCAGAGCTGGAGGCAGCGAACGCGGTGAGGCGGCATTACGAGGAGCAGGAGAGGCAGCTATGTCAGGATTATTGGACTTGGGAGCAGAATCTGGACTATACGACTTGGGAAGAGATAGACAGGTGGGCGGTCGACCCAGGGAGAGTGCCGAGGCCATCTGGGATTTGCTGGAGCAGTGCGAGGAGGGTTACAGGAGAATGGAGTTGGAGAAACGAGCACGGCGGCGCGGTAGGGAGCCCGAGAGTCAGCCCCTAAAATTTCTTGGGTGGTGGGCACAGAGGAAGGATGGCGAAGCCAGGTAGGAGACCTGCACCAACTTCCTGTGCTTACCGGAGAGCGAGAGAGACCGGGCAGGCACCGTGTTATGCTGTGGAGCGCACGGTGTCCCCACTGCGGGTGCATAGCGGGTGCGGGTGCGGTACATAGCAGCTCCTCGCATCGGCTGGGCTAGAGTGGCATTGAGCCAAGTGCCATGAAGCCGGCTCTACGCATCTGGTCTCCAGTGCGTCTCCTTGGGCCGGTGTACATGGCACCAGCCTTACGCATGGTGTCCCCGGTTTGCCTGCACAGCCCAGTGCGGGCTATTCCACCTCGCCACACTGGCAGGGCATTCAACCAGGTAAGGTTGGGCAGGCTCGGTGCTCAAGAGCTCCAGTGCACCTGCACGGTCCGGTCTATCCAGTGCCACCTCCACGCACCAGCCCTTCGGTGGCAGCTCCCCGCACCAGGCTTCCTGTGCGTGTCCAGAGCCCAGTACTCCCTGTTCCTCCTCCCCGCACTCACCCTGAGGTGCGTGTTCTCGGCCCAGTACCACCAGCGCCGGCACCACGCACCAGGCCTACAGTACGCCTCGCATGTCCAGAGCGGCTAGAGTCTCCCGCCTGTCCAGAGCGGCTAGAGTCTCCCGCCTGTCCAGAGCGGCTAGAGTCTCCCGCCTGTCCAGAGCGGCTAGAGTCTCCCGCCTGTCCAGAGCTGCTAGAGTCTCCCGCCTGTCCAGAGCTGCTAGAGTCTCCCGCCTGTCCAGAGCTGCTAGAGTCTCCCGCCTGTCCAGAGCTGCTAGAGTCTCCCGCCTGTCCAGAGCTGCTAGAGTCTCCCGCCTGTCCAGAGCTGCTAGAGTCTCCCGCCTGTCCAGAGCTGCTAGAGTCTCCCGCCTGTCCAGAGCTGCTAGAGTCTCCCGCCTGTCCAGAGCTGCTAGAGTCTCCCGCCTGTCCAGAGCTGCTAGAGTCTCCCGCCTGTCCAGAGCTGCTAGAGTCTCCCGCCTGTCCAGAGCCGCCAGTCTGCCAGTATCCGCCAGAGCCGCCAGTCTGCCAGTATCCGCCAGAGCCGCCAGTATCCGCCAGAGCCGCCAGTATCCGCCAGTCTGCCAGGATCCGCCAGAGCCGCCAGTCTGCCAGGATCCGCCAGAGCCGCCATTCAGCCAGGATCCGCCAGAGCCGCCATTCAGCCAGGATCCGCCAGTCAGCCAGGATCCGCCAGAGTCGTCAGCCAGTCCGGAGCTGCCCCTCAGTCCAGTGGGGCCATTTAGTAGGGTTGCCAGTCCTAGGTCGGCGGCGAGGGTCGCCGTTCCTAGGATGCCACAAAAGCGGAGCCTCCACTGTGGACAGACGCCCACCCAGACCCTCCCCTATGGATTTAGGAGTGCGGCCGGGAGTCCGCACCTTTGGGGGGGGTACTGTCATGCCCTGGCCTTTAGTTATTCTTTGTTTTCTTTATTATTTTGGTTAGGTCAGAGTGTGATGTGGGGTATTTGTGTTTAGTCTTGTCTAGGGGTTTTGTATGTTTATGGGGCTGTGACCGTTCTAGGTAAATTGTATGTCTATGGTTGCCTAGATTGGTTCTCAATTAGAGGCAGCTGTCTATCGTTGTCTCTGATTGGGAACCATATTTAGGCAGCCATATTCTTTGGGTATTTTGTGGGTGATTGTATCCTGTGTCAGTGTTTGTGCCACACGGGACTGTTTCGGTTAGTTCACGTTTATTGTTTTTTTGTATTTGTGTTCATGTTGAGTTTTTCGTATTAAAAACTATGGACACCTACCACGCTGCGTATTGGTCCGATCCTTGTTTCACCTTTTCAGAGGAAGAGGAGGAAATCTGCCGTGACAACGAGTTAATACTAGATATGTTTGATTCACAACTCCATCTCAACCAAAAAATAAAAGTTGAAGCATAGGATTAAATAAAATAAAACTGTATTTAAAGTGAATTTAAAGTATGATTTGATTTAGTCCTATTTTTGAACATATATTGGTTTGGTTGAAATGGAGACGTGAATCCAACATATCAATTATTAATTTGTTGACAAACTGGAATTGAAGCCAAACTCAGTGGCACAGATATCCAGGCAGAAGATGCATCTCCTTTAAATGTTGATATTTGGTTGTGTTGACAACCAAACACAATTCAATATCACTTTTGCAATACGGTAAATAGCCTATTAACTTGTCGACAAGTTAACAAATTATCATTTGGATTCACGTCTCCATTTAAACCAAAAATAAAAGTTAAACAATAGGATTAAGCCAGATGGAACTATCCAAGCAGTTGATACTGTAACGTCCAAAGAGTGAGTGTGTGTGTGGAGTCAGGTGCAGAGAGCCAAGGATATGGGTAAAAACCACGCTTTAATGTCCAACCAATAAAATGTACAAATAGGTGACTCCGAAACACAGGCTTAAAACACTCCACCTAACATACACACTGGTCAAAAACGGACAGCGGAAAACCCACAATAACAAACCCCATAATTTAACAGAAACAAGCCCGCACAAACACAAGCGGGCTAATCGAACTTAAATAACACCAACCCAAAAACCCCCAACAAGGAACAGGTGAAAACAATTAGACAAAACCAAACGAAAAGGGAAAAAAGGATCGGTGGCAGCTAGTAGACCGGCGACGACGACCGCCGAGCACCACCCGAACGGGAAGGGGAGCCACCTTCGGTGATATTCGTGACAGATACATATCCTTTAAATGTTGATATTTGGTTGCATTGTCAACCAAACACAATTCAATATTACCTTTGTAAGACAGTAAATAGCATAATGTTAAGGCTATTTTGCAAACTAATAACAGTATTTATTCAACCTTAAAATGAGTAGCACATCCATGGCTACATTATGAGGTTTTGTAACAAATGTCTTCTCATGTAATCATAGAAAGCATTCAGCGTCGTAGATCTGTAGAAATCTTTGCAATTGCAATAATAATCTGTACAAAAACTCAAACGGCATCGATCCACCATGTACTTTAATGTCATCTCAGGTAACGACAATCCAGGTCATGTGATTGTGCTATTAGATCAAGCACAGTGATAACACATTAAGCTGTGTTAAACTAAATATCTGACATTGTATTCCCATTTGAACTTTGTTGTGCTTTTAAATGGTTGAAGCACAGTGAAAACACATTTAGGTGAAAACTAAAACCAAAAACCAGACATTGATTTTCCATTAGAATTTGGTTGTGCTTTTAGGGTTAGGGTTAGGGTTCTCTGGTTGAAAGCATGGTGATATCACATTGGGAATTAAACAAACTTTTGATTGTCTTTTTGAGTGGGTGAAAATAGGTTGGAACCACATTGATCAATGTATCTACCAAATATCACCCAATTCTCCACGTTGAAATGATATGGTGTGTCCAGTGGGAAGCTTGCAAGGATTTTGTTCACAATGGTTTAGTTTAGGATGGTTTCATTTAAAATAGTTTATTTGGTTTGGCTTACAATGGTTTCAGTCTTAATTCATGATAGGTTTGTTTATGATGGTTCAGCTAACAATGGTTTAGTTTATCATGGTTTAGTACACAATGCCATGGTTTAACTTATGGTATTTTAGCAAACAATGGTTTAGTTTATCATAGTTTAGTACACAATGCCATGGTTTAACTTATGGTATTTTAGCAAACGATGGTTTAGTTTATCATGGTTTAGTACACAATGCCATGGTTTAGCTTATGGTATTTTAGCAAACGATGGTTTAGTTTATCATGGTTTAGTACACAATGCCATGGTTTAGCTTATGGTATTTTAGCTAACAATGGTTTAGTTTATCATCGTTTAGTACACAATGCCATGGTTTAGCTTATGGTATTTTAGCTTACGATGGTTTAGTTCATGATGCAATTGGTTAAGTTTGCAATAGTTCAGCAATGGTTTTGTTCACAATAGTTTACAATGTTTAAGTTCACAATGGTTTAACTTTACAATGGTGTTGCTTACAATGATTTAGTTTACAACACTTTAGCTTGGATTTCCTGAAAGCCTTGTGGCATGTTATTTATCTCGGCAACCCAGCAGCTCAGCCACAAAACGTAAAGTCTAAGTCAATCTTCTATCCATGAACAAATATAATTAAAAGAAGCAAGAAGAAATGCGTTTCTACTTGTGGTGTCGGTCTGGGTCATCTAGAAAAATACCACACGAACTACTAAGCGTTTAGGAAACTGTTCCTAATTATTGTGTTCATTAGAGCATTAGTCAGAACCCAGTCGTTGCTCTTCTATCTTCTAGGATGTTCTGTACACAGTCTGCAATCCCATAGGCAACGTGCTGCGCATTGTCATCTTCAAACGCAATGGAATCCAGGCCATGGTGGAATATCCTTTCTGGAGTCAAGCTGGGCTACTGCAGGCGTGTGTGTCCGTGCATGCACGGGTGTGTTTGTGCATGTAGAGTGGAAGCATGTGCATGTGTATTGATTCAAGAGTCTGTCTGTATGAGTGATTTTGCGTAAGTGTCTGTGTATGTCTCCCTGTGGGTTTGTATGAGTATGCACACCTGCATCAGTATGTCATTTTGGAGTGGGAAACAAGCTGTCAGTCAGTGCTGGCCCCACACACAAACGCACTCAGGCTGTAAAAAGCTTCAGAGTAGAGGAGCAGAGCCCACTCCACTCGACCGGGTCCTCGAGAGCACTGAATCAGCATGAGCAGCATTCCAGCGGACGAGATGGCCCTTCATCAAATATGGATGACTGTCTCTCGGCATCACACACACACACTCCTGGCACACACACACTTCGCATGAATAAACACCTGACAGCACCAGCGCTCACTTATATGTCGGAAGCAGGGTGTGTGTGTGTGTGTGTGTGTGTGTGTGTGTGTGTGTGTGTGTGTGTGTGTGTGTGTGTGTGTGTATTATGGTTTGCACACCTCCAGTATGTGTAGTGGGTTAGTGGCCATATTTCAACACACTTTTCATTATGTAAGTCTTATATCAGATTAACAGCCTATGTATTAATTAGAATGTTGTAGGCCAGTCAGTGCATGCAGTTCTGGAGTGTGAACCACATTTGTGTTCAGTTTTTGTATCTTCTTGGGAAAATGATCAACAATGGGAGGTACGTTTTAACTGATATACTGAAGTACTGATACTGTTCCCTTATTTATAATCACATTGTAACGCAATGGGCAGCTGTTTATATTTACTGTCTGGCATTATAAGACATTTCACTTTGTCTCCAAGTTGGCTCATTATGTGGATCATGTACAGCTATCAGTCAAGAGTTTCTTGCTCATGGTAACACTAGGAGCAGAGATTGGCCAATGGGAATTCAGGAGACAAGGGATTGTTGTCACTGTGTTGTTTCAGGTTTGGGTTTTATGGGAGATGGACGCTTAAACCCCCTGTTTTATTGCCACTGGGATGTGGTTGCCGCGGCAATGGGGGTTTCTAAGGTGCTCTGTGTTGCATGTGTGTTTGATCTGATCTGTGTGTGTGTTCCAATGGGCGTACCATCACATACTGCATTTTATCATATAATATTTGAAGACAGGCTCAACAAGCGACAAATAGAAAGACAATTTGGCCCACCTCAATTAGATTTCAATTATATTATATTAACAGAGACATTTTGGACCATTTTAGGTTTTAATAGTGCATTTTACTTTTACTACCGAATTTTCATAACGATCTACTCGTCTGCAAGCTGGAAGCAGAGCAGTCATGATGTTAGAGACTACAGTCACTACTCAGCTACACTGGAGTAGCTGTAATCAGCACAGTCACTGCCAATAAGGTTATAGAATAGGGCCTTGTTCAAATACTCTTAAAATGAATCCTTCCTTCCTATCTTCAACTAATTACTGATCTGACATGAATGGATTGATGTAAGCAAGCTTTCCATTGTAATTGCACCAGTTATGCCTTGTCAGATGAGGGATTACTTACAAGGCAGCGAAGGAGGAGAATGTATTTTAGGAGGATTCGAACAGGGCCCTATTCTATAAACTAATCTGCAATTGCAATTGCTGAGCTGACTACAGCTTCTCTGAAGCAGAACTACATTGGGCTGAGTGACCCAAGAGTATGCGAACAAGCCTTAGTCGTCTGCAGGGTGGCTTGTAGTTCTTCCTCCATCTCCTATGTTATTGCCTTCTGGTCATTGTGATTCTACTCTGTTTGCCACACAATGTTTTGAATTCCACTGAGATCCTCCCGGTTGCTCTTCCTTAATGGTGTCGCCACGTTTGAAACTGTCAAAAACGCCCAGAAGGCGAAATCGGCTCTCAACGGAGCAGACATATACGCCGGCTGCTGCACCCTGAAGATCGAATACGCTCGGGTAAACACACACTCACAAACCCACATACACACACAGTGCTCACACACACTCCACCAGGATCCCTGTGGACCCCTAACACACATGCAGCGGTGCTCTGCTCTCTCTCCCCATGCAGCCCACGCGACTCAACGTCCTCCGCAACGACAATGATAGCTGGGACTACACCAAGCCCTTTCTCGTCAGGCGAGGTACGATATCCTTCCTTCTCTGCTGAATCTCTTCCTGTACTAGGGTCATATTCCTTAGGTATCAAACTGAAGAAAACAGACTGGAACAAGGAGAGACTACCTGGACTTATAAGAATAAGACTACCTCCAATAAGAAACGCTCATTTTCGATCTCTGTTGCAAAACGTTTTAAACCATCCTCCGTTGCATACTCTAATGAATACAACATTTGTGTGTGCGTTGTGTATGTCACTTCTGTTTTACAAAGAGCTGATATTAAAATATGTTGAGCAGAGCAACCCTCAAATCTGTAGCCATGGTTGTCAAACCATTTCAAAACCCTTTCAACCTTCACACTCCTACAGACCCATAATCAGTTGAAATGAGCTGTGACAAGAAATGAGTTCCGCCATTGTGGTTTTACATTCGTTCCTTAAAGATCGGCCATGAATCTCAATTTGCCAGTTCGTCTGTTGTTTTCTCTTCAACATTAGGCCTCAGTCTTTGTCCCTGCCTAGTCTTCTTCATTTCCTAACTAAAATTAGTCAAAATAGCCTCTCTGTTAAAAAAACATTTATTTTCTTTCAGTCATTCGCACTTGTGCCATCAACGAACCTTGGTAACATACATATCCTTTTGTTTTACGTATTAATTGCCAATAGAAATGTCCAATTTAGCTGTTTACCACTTCCTGTGCGTATAGTGTTGTAGCTTGCTGTTGCTTTAGCGCCCCCTACTGCTCAGTGCTGCAGGTCAGAGTGGGTACGGCCCAGCTGTCAGTACAGCGTTTCCCAAACTCATCATCAAGCTTTGATTATTTGAATCAGCTGTGTCGTGCTAGGGCGAAAAACTAAACGTGCACCCAGGGGGGCCAGGACCGAGTTTGGGAAACCCTGGCCTAGTAGTACCTTCACGTTTTAATCATAAATGGTATTTTATCCACTAACCCCAACCTTACCTTATCCAGATATCAAATGTTATTAGTCACATGCACCGAATACAACCACCTTACATCTTAAGCACCTTGCATGCAGATGTGTTTACGTACTTAGTTAGGAAGAGAGACATCTGATTGGGTATACATGCTCTAAGAAGCAATTCAATATTTTATTGCAACCAATCAATCACATTTATTTTATAGTCCTTTTTACATCAGCTGATGTCACAAAGTGCTGTACAGATACCCAGCCTAAAACTCCAAAGAGATTTTAACAGTACATGATCGTTCTTCCAGACGTTCATAGATGACCAACAGGGTCAATAGTTTAACAACTCAGGAGTAAATGTCAGTTGGCTTTTCATAGTCAAGAAAGGATTCAATTATCTGTGAAAACAGATTAAATCAGATATATTCATGAGTGGCACGTTTCATCACAATATTGTTTTGAATGTTCCTTTTAGGACTGATGACCAGCTGAGCGTTCTACTCAATGCAGTCTCAATGGACACTGATGAAGATTTAGTCTAAAGTACATTACTATGGCTTTGAAACCCAATGACATTTCAAAAGGGGGCAAGTCATTTTTAGGACAAGATTTTGTCATCATTGTGATGTCGCCAGATTTACTTTAGATACAGTATAACTTTAGATTGAGGGGAGAGCACTAACATTTTAGCTAGCTAACATTAGCATTGCTAGCTATTTCTGGCAAATTTTTGTGGCTGATGACAAAATTGCCATCTCTCTAAAACAAACTTGACGACAATGATGGCAAAGTAGTTTTCTACAAATGATTTGTCTACTTTAGCAATGTCATTGTATTTCCAGGCCACTATAATGTACATTTGATTAAACAGTCATTAACCCCCGTTCCGAAAGACTGGGCATTAACAATCAGACATCAATATGCTGCAGCATCTGTAGAACGTTCGTTGATAACAATGGCAACGGTGCGACTGAGTGACGAAGGTGCAACCCATGAATATGCCTCCACTTCTATCAGTCTGTCCTTGAATAAGTCTTTATGGAAACATTGGCTGTTTTTATCTAATGCAGCAAGTCTTTGAAAAATTCAAACATTCATCCCTTAGCCATGGCCATGGTAGCCTACATTGCATGGTACAAATGCTGACACAAAATATTGAAATACAATGAGCAAGCTCATGTCCTTGGATTTGTCAGTGCTGAGTAGGCCCAGAGAATAAAGCAACATCGATGAAGGGCTATTGCTAATCCCCCCCCCCCTCCACGCCCCTTTAATCTTTCATTTGGTCATCTATCTATTTTACTACTCAATCGGTGAAAACATCATAGAATCTGATAATAACAGACCTTGACTTTGCTGAGCCTATTCCCCTGTCCCTTTGCTGAGCCTCCACCAATGAATTGATACATATTAATTTGATATACAATTATACAGTATTCTGACCCCTTCCCTTTTTCCACATTTTTGTTACGTTACAGCCTTATCCTAAAATTGATTCAATTGTTTTTCATTTTCCGCAATCTACGCACAATACCCCATAATGACGAAGCGAAAACAGGTTTTTAGACATTTTTGCACATTTATAAAAAATAAAAACAGATACTTTATTTACATAAGTATTCAGACCCTTTGCTATGAGACTCGAAATTGAGCTCAGGTGCATCCTGTTTCCATTGATCATCCTTGAGATGTTTCGACAACTTGATTAGAGTCCACCTTTGGTACATTTAATTGATTGGACATGGTTTGGGAGGCAGACACCTGTCTATATAAGGTCCCACAGTTGACAGTGCATGTCAGAGCTAAAACCAAGCCATGAGTTCGAGGGAATTGCCGGTAGAGACAGGATTGTGTCAAGGCACAGATCTAGGGAACGGTACCAAAAAAATGTCTGCAGCATTGAAGGTCCCCAAGAACACAGTGGCCTCCATCAGTCTTAAATGGAAGAAGTGGAAACACCAAGACAATAGCTGGCCGCCCGGCCAAAATGAGCAATCGGGGAGAAGGGGCCTTGGTCAGGGAGGTGACAAAGAAGCCGATGGTCACTCTGACAGAGCTCAAGAGTTCCTTTGTGGAGATGAGAGAACGTTCCAGAAGGACAACCATCTCCGCAGCACTCCACCAATCAGGCCTTTATGGTAGAGTGGTCAGATGGAAGCCCCTTCTCAGCAAAAGGCACATGACAGCCCACTTGTGGTTTTCCAAAAGGAACCTAGGACTCTGAGACCATGTAAAACAAGATCCTCTGGTCTGAAGAAACCAAGATTGAACCCTTTGTCCTGAATGCCAAGTGTCACATCTGGAGGAAACCTGGCACCATCCCTACAATGAAGCATGTTGGTGGCAGCATCATGCTGTGGGGATGTTTTTCAGCGGCAGGGACTGGGAGACTAGTCGGGATCGAGAGAAAGATGAATGGAGCAAAGTACAGAGAGATCCTTGGTGAAAACCTGCTCCAGAGCGCTCAGGACCTCAGACTGGGGTGAAGATTCACCTTCCAACAGGACAACAACCATACGCACACAGCCACGACAAAGCAGGAGTGGCTTTGGTACAAGTCTCTGAGTCTTTGGCCCAGCCAAAGCCCAGACTTGAACCTGATCAAACATCTCTGGAGAGACCTAAAAATAGCTGTGCAGCGATGCTCCCCATCCAACCTAACAGATTGAGAGGATCTGCAGAGAAGAATGGGGGAAACTCCCCAAATACAGGTGTGCCAAGCTTGTAGCATCATACCCAAGAAGACTTGAGGCTGTAATCGCTGCCAAAGGTACTTCAACAAAGTACTGAGTATAGAGTCTGAAAACTTATGTAAATGTGAATATTTCCGGGGGGATACATTTGCAAAATGTTCTAAAAACCTGTTTTTTTCTTTGTCATAATGGGGTATTGTGTGTAGATTGATTATTTAATCCATTTCAGAATAAGGCTGTAACATAACAAAATGTGGAAAAAGTGAAGGGGTCTGAATACTTTCCGAATGCACTGTAAAATAGCGTTGTCCCCACACCAAATATTATAACATTACAATGCTCAATTAAAGACAACCCTTGGTCTCTGAATTTGTACTGGGGATGCTTTAACAATATGAGGTGCCATAGATAGACTACAGCCCATAATTATATTCATATAAATGGGAGCATGGATTTTAACCAAGCAGAAAGCCTGCCTTATGTGACTTGGGCTTGATTAAACATCCGTTGAACGGTGTAATTGACATGCCAGTCCCGATTCCCATTCTCTCTCCACAAATGGAGGGTAAACAGTGTCTTACCGCCCAGAAGCCAGGGCTGCTTTCCAATCGATCGCCTTGCCGTATATTGGATTTGAAGGTCTGTTTGACTTTGACGGCGTCAAGGACTTTTTGCCATGGAGCTGAAGATGTGTGGTCAGCTTCCAATTGTTTTTATTGACCAGAGGAAGGAGACAGAGAAGCAACTAGAAAAATAGCAAGAGGCTGAAAATAAACTGCCGACACGATAAAAGGCTGAATAATAATGAATTGGAAGCTCTTTAGTGCAAGCAGAGAGAAATTAAAATAAAACAGCACCACACAAGCCTCTTGAGCCGCAGACGGTAAATTTAAATCCTAATCAGCTTGCATTTTGGGGAAATTGAAATGCTATATTCACACTTGAGGCCCTTAACATATCAGATGCTCTTCAAAAATAATTGTTTGGTGTATATACGGTATCTTATTATACAAACATAGAGAAGGACAGCGTGTAAAGAGATGTAATTCTTCTCATCAGAATCACATAGTAGTTTATGAATGTTGTCTTTCAAACCCCTTGTTCGTTCTTTTGAGTACATTGCCTCGAAGGTACTCAGGAACATTGCCTCAAAACACAAGTAAAGTCTAGAAGTGTATTCACACCTGCAGGGGACGTGCCTTATTAAACATTTAGCTAAGGCACGAGAGAGACACGGCATGTGTGTTCCACACATCTCTTACCCCTTATCTGTAAAGTAAGATACAATTTCGATAGATTTACCTCAACTACTGGGATGACGTCATTGTCAGAGGCCTCTCTCTCTCTCTCTCTCTCTCTCTCTCTCTGTCTTTCTCTCTCTCTTCCCTCCTCACTCTCTCCCACAGTCTCTCTCTCTTCCTCCCCCCTCTCTCTTTCGCTCTCTCTGCCACTCTGTCAGGTGAATAGCGAACCTGTCGGCTCAGTGCAAGCATCAAGGTCACTCCTCCTCTCCTCTCAGTTAATCCTTCTCCTCTCCACTTTCTTTGTGGTTTCTGTACAAATATGGCAACCCACCAATCCCACCGGTTCCTGCCTGCCTAACTGCTCGTTTTGTACCAATTAGCTTAGCTCTGCATGAGCTCGGTCCCCCGTGGCCCGCGGGAGCTGGCGAGAGGATGGCATGCGTTCTTTTAACTCAGCGCCGCGCCGCACCTTCCATTTATGTCTGTGTGAGTAGCACCAGTTCTCTCTCGCATTGTTGAAGTTAGACTTTGAAAAAAGGATGCTCAAATGATGTAAGACAGGTTGAGTCATTGCACTGAAAGACACGTCCATGTGAACACACTTGCATGCTCTACAGTGCACACACATACACACACAGTTTGGCACACACACTTCTCTCAAATCCTCAGAGTAACAGGGTTCACTGAGTTGATGGTTGTGCATATGTCATTGAAATACTCCAACTCTCCCAACACCACTAAAATGTTAAGGAATACTTTTATTTTAGTTGACTTTTGTTTGATGAGTAAGGGATGCAGTGAGAAAGCCTGGTCCTATATCTGCTTGTGCTGTACAGACAAAGCCCCATAGAGGTATACAGCACAAACAGATCTGGGACCAGGCTAACAATGACAGAGGCTGTTTCCAGCAATGCTCCATATAGTAGTCTGTAACTTCATTGGGATACGTTACATAAAAACAAATATATTGCATATGCTTCAGTCTTCGTTCGACAGCACCTAGAGTGCGTTTGTCTGCGTCTCTGCCAGTAAGCTGCATTGGGGAAAAGACTGAAAATATGCTTGTCTTTGTTCTGTTAGTCCTTTTCCTGGTGCACAGTAAGAGGATTAGGGTAGAAGGGTGCTTAATATACCTTTTTTCATGTCAATGCATTTTCCCTCCTATCTGGGTCAACGTTTCCACCTGAGGCCATTGAACTGTAACTGTGATATTTTAACAGTCATTTTAACACACCTCTCTTCCCCCCCCAAAAAAACACTGTTTTATTGTTCCTCTGAAATTCACCCAAGCTCGGTCAGCCAAGGAAGAGAAATGTGTCATTTGAAGTACAAGGCCAAATTTGAACCAAAAGTGTATCGTTTTGTTGTTATGCCAATTACCAAACGTGTTAAGCAGTGTCTAGATTTGCTGTTACTAAATCGAATCCGCTTGCGTAGTGTGGTTTTATGGCTTTCAGTCATTCCTAGGCTGGCGTGCAAATGTGCCAATGTGTAGGTGTGTATATGTGCTTGTGTGTTAGTCTTGTGTGTGTTCGTCCTATGTGTGCATGACCGTGTCTGTTAGTCCCCATGTGTGTGTATCTGTGCGTGTCTGTGCATGTTGAGTGGATGGATGTGCATTTGGCACCTGGTGGCATTGTCACTTAACATTTGCCTTACACTGTGTATTCTGTCTGTGTTGCAGAGCGAGGGAAGGGGAGACAACGCCAGGCCATTCTGGGAGAGCATCCGTCCTCCTACAGCGACAACGGCTATGGTCAGTGTCGCTCACATTCGCTGCCTCTCTTTACCCCTCCCTCCCTCGCTCTTTCTCTATTTTTGTCTCATGTCTCTCCTGCCCTCACTAGGCTGGACAATAAAATGAGTCAAAATTCACCCAAGGCTGGAAAATGGCAAAGGAACGTTGGCTAAGCTGGAACACTTGCGCGGGCCTCTAGTAGATGAAGGGAATGGAAAGTTCCCAGAGCCTGGAGTGACGCTTGGAATTCCATTTTGCCTAAATGACTCCAAAAAATGTCCCCGCTGCTTTGCCGTATTTTACCACAACAATCTGTTCTGAAAAATAACAACTCGAGTAGAAAGTAAACATCCGCACCTCGATGATGCCAAGTGTGCTTATGTTTGTGTAACGAGGAAGTTGGGAAAAATTGCAACTTATGACTATTTCTGTTCTAGCGATCGATGACAGCAGAGTACGCTTCCCAATTTGATGCAATTAGAAAGAAGAGATGATCCTGATTCAAATGGTGTCCGATTTGAAAAAATCCAAATATGGACATTGTGAGATTTCTGGCGAAATATACCAGCATGCCTCTCCATAAGAAAACAATGGGGGGAGCTCAGCGTTCCAAGGGCAAACAGTATTTCAGAGCTAGCGTTTGATGACAATGGAGTACGCTGCCCAGCCTTACATAATTAGAAAGAGGAGATTTTCATGATTCAAATTGTGTCCAATTTGAAAAAATCTAAATATACACATTGCAAGATATTTGGCAAAATATACATACATACCTACATTTCCCTATAGGAAGCAATGGGACGACTTCAGAGTTCCATGAGTCATTTATTGTTGTTGTTTACATTTAAACTATCAGCAAGGTGGGCAGGTCTCATTGCCAACTATAGCAAAGCAGGCATCGTGATGTAGAACAATAGGCAATATTGTTCTACGTCACAACAATAGGGAATAGAACATTCGGAAGGCGAGTTGGTGCCATGGTGCTCAATAGAACAATAGGACCTGGCAGGGTGAAAAATGCCCTAAAATAAGGCCTGTTTTTTCGTGATTACTTCAAAACTAAGGCAAGCAGCTGGGACATATGGTAAAATTATGAAACTGGGCTCCACGTTGGATGCAATTAACTCATTTTTTATCAGAAAAAAAACATTACCAAAAAAGCATAAAAATGTAAAGTGTCTAGCACACACACACACACACACACACACACCCTCACTCTTTATCCCTCTCATTCTGACTCATCTCTCTTTCTCTGTCTCTCACTCCCTCTCTCAGCATCACTCTCGATCCCTCTCTTTCAGTCTCCTCATCTTTCTCTTCTTCCACCTTTCTTTCTCCCAGTATCTCCCTTTCTCTGTATCCCTCTCTGACTCATCATCTCTTTCTCAGAATCTCTCTTTATCATTCTATCTGTCTCACCACCTCTACAGTATCTCTTTTCTTTCCCATCCCTCTCTTAATCCATCCATCCATCCATCCATCTCTCTCTCTATGTGACTGTCATTGTGCATCTGGGCTTTGGGTATCCTGTAATTAAGCTCCAACCCCCACAGACACTTACATCTGAAGGAGGTGGTGGAGGTTGGATGGATGGATGGAAAAACAGGGGAGGAAGGGGTGGTCTCTACATATGTGTGTGTGTCATACAGTCATTGGTGTGTGTGAGTGTGTACATCTGTGTCAGGAGTTTGGAAAGAGCGTAATGATGTGATGTGAGCGGCCGCTCTTGAAGGCACTTGGTAATTAGCCAGATCTGCAGGGGAAACGGGGTGCAGTGGTGTAGAAAATGGTCTAGAACTTTTTAGTACTGCTGGAATTGTTTATCCTACTTCATGGGGGGCTGAGAGCTGAGGGGGGACGATTGCACTGTCATCTCAACCATCCCCAATAAGGTCATCCTATGTCTGTGACAGCTTTTTCTTGTTCTTTCTTTCTCTCTCTCTCTCTGCCCCCCTCTGTCTCTCTCTCTGCCCCCTCTGTCTCTCCCTCTCTCACACTCTTTCTCTCACTCTATTTCTTTCTCTCCCTCACTTTCTCTCTCTTCCCTTCTCTATATTTTGTCTCTCTCCCTCTGCCTCTCTCGTTCTATCTCTCTCTCTCTTTCTCTCCTGCCCCCCTCTCTCTATCCATCTCTCTCTCTATCCCCCTACCCTCACCCCCTTTCTATCTCTCACTTTCTCTCAGTCTTATTCTCTCCTTCTCACTCTCTCTCTCTCCCCCCAACTCTCCAGGGTCACACTGCCCCCTGCTGCCCCTGCCCAGTAATAACAGGTACAAGAGGAGCTCTCCCCATGACGCCCAGGAGGTGGTTGCCTACCCCCTGCCCCAGACCTCCTCCTATATGGGCCATGCCTCCAGCTCGTCGGTCGCCATGGTGAGCGGCCTGCACCCAGCCAAGATGAACTGCACCCGCATCTTCAACCTCTTCTGCCTGTATGGGAATATTGAGAAGGTCAGTGTCAGCGTCTGTTTTCTCACGAGATGAAAGCTAAAGCTACTGCGATTCAAAAAACATCATTAATTTCAAAGTTATAAAATGGATGTATCAATCCTGGATTGCCTCTTTAAATGAGAGGGCTGAGGGCAATAGAGTGACAGCTAGTGTGACTAGGGGGTGGATGCAATCAAGTTGCCATGGCAATCTTTATGCTGTAGCTTTGGTTACAGAATTACTGCCAGCAACCTACCACTGTGAGGGGAGTACCTACCAGTTTGATTCAATTGAACCTTGACCTGTAATATGTTTTAGAGTGAGACTTATTCCATTTGGTCTCTGTATTAACGTGGATTAAAACAAAAGTGTGCTTAGTGATTAGTTGACAAATTTAATCAAGTGTGCTGGTACTGTAGTACTCGAAGAGAAGACATTAGTAGGGGTAATGCAAAACTAACCCAAGGTCAGCGTCACCTAGTAGAATATCAGAAGGTCTGTACGGATTCACAGTGATGCCATTCGGTCTTATTTACGCCCCAGGTGAAGTTTATGAAGAGTGTCCCGGGCACCGCACTGGTAGAGATGGGAGATGAGTACGCTGTGGACCGATCCATCACACACCTCAACAGCATCAAGGTGTTCAGCAAGAGGCTCAACGTCTGGTGAGGAGGCTATATGTTTCACCTTTGACCCCAACCCCCTGAACCCTAGCTTGATGAGCGTGACATTCATCTTTCCTCGATTCCTCACGTCCTCTCTCCTTGCCTCCTTCTCAAAAGCACCTTGGATCTTCTCCTCAAATGCGTTTTGAGAAGGAGGCAGGAAGAGAGGATGTGAGGCCATCCTTTGAAAAAGAAAGCTATTACCGTCATCATTATCATCAATTTGTTGCTTAGCAAGTTCTGGTTTTGGGAATCTTCAAAGCGTTAGCAAAAAGGGACAGTGGAGGTGCACAAAGGCCTTATTCGTCTCGACAGCGTTGGCTGTTTAAAGGCTCTGTGTGGGTTGCGTTGAGTCGTCCTATTGAATTGGCAGCCTCCATCCATCAGAATAATGAATTGCCTAAGCTGTTAGATCCAGATGAGTCTTTCGTTCAGCTCCGCTGATATTCAACCCCGCCGCAAGGAATTCAAACAGTATTTGATTATATTGGCGGACGGTCCATCAGTTACTGACTGCATATTGTTTGTAACATGCTATATGTTGTGAAAGAGATGGATGTCGTGGCATGAAATACATATTTTTCTATAGCATGCTATAAACCATGCCCCAAATAGTATAGCATGTTACAATACAAACAATGCCCGAATAATTATAGCATGTTAAAAATGGCGCTGCCATAGCCATCTCTAGGCCTCTGAATGAGAGACTGCATAGCATTGAAAAACTTAAAGGGCATTTCATAAATCCCCTTCAACCCGTTGGGAGTTAGTCTCGCAGCACTAAGCTGATACATACCTAACCTCTCGCTCCCCTCGGCCCTTGAGAGCCAATTTGTTATTAGAGGGTCAAGACAGGTTTTTTTTAAATGTTTACTCTTCCTGTCCCTATCTGTACCTTGGCCTCATGAATGCATAAACCCCATTTAAAATGCTTCCTTTTTGTTCACCCACTATAGGAGGAAACATGGAATTACATATAGATTATCTATGGCTGCAAATCTAGCAGCTGTGTTCCTCTCCCATCTAAATATCTATCTCTTCATCCCTCCCTCCTTCCCTTCCTTGATCTTTCCCTCCCTCCAGTGTGTCCAAGCAGCACGCGGTCATCCCCAGTCAGGTGTTTGAGCTGGAGGACGGCAGCAGCAGCTACAAGGACTTTGCCATGACCCGGAACAACCGCTTCAGCAGCGTGGGCCAGGCGTCCAAGAACATCATCCAGCCGCCTGCCGCGGTGCTGCACTTCTACAATGTCCCGCCCTGCATCACTGAGGACGAGCTGCAGAGGGTGGGTGTGGAGGGGAGGGAAGGGGGGAAAGGGTGGCTGTTTAGGCTGGAATGGTGACTGATGTCTTGAGAGGTGGGAGGTGGGGGTAAGGAGAGGTTGAACCATTTCTATAGTGGAATTTAAAGTTTGGATGACCCTGATAATGGGTAGCAGGAGACACCTGCCTATAGGGTAGAGAAGACACAAGCAAGTGGGGAGATAGTTCTTAACATTTTAATAAACAGTCATTCAAATCTTTGCAATATGTCAAGTTATTTGGCACCAGACAGACAATAGCCCAGTGGCCCTCCAAGACCAGGTTTGAATAACACTGGCCTGTAAGAAGCCTATTTCTTGTCCAGTGTTGAGATTCATATCATAACATCGCCATCTAGTGGATAATATATACAACACACTGAATGAAGCAATGTTGACGCAATAGCTGAACCTTTTCTGTTGTGTGCTTTATGTTTAGTTATGTACAGAGCATGATGTTCCCGGTTTCATCAAGTTCAAAGTCTTTGATGCAAAACGTAAGTGCTCATTTCATTCATTATGTTGGACTAAATGGACATTATATAACATGAGTCAATTCAGTAGAGGTACAGGTCATAGACATTCAGCTCTGTTTCTAAATAATGTGTCAGCAACAGCTAGGCACCTAGATTATAAATGTAATTAATAAGGAATAATATACAGAGATAAATATTATTCTACTATGACTGATATGAATAGACCATTATGAATGATTTTCCTAGAAATGTTTCTAAATGCTTTCAAAATGCTTTCCCACTCCCTTCTAGCCGGCTCCAAAACTATCTCAGGCTTATTCGAATTTGACAACAAGACACATGCTGTGGAGGTTCTAACAGTCCTCAACCACCACCAGATCAGAATTCCAAGTAAGTACTGTGTCCTGCTCCGGGGAGAATGACATCAGAACGCTTGCTTCAATAACAGAAAAAAAAGAGCGAGAGATGATGAGAGAATGATAGAAAGAGAATGGGTCACAAGGCAGTAGGCTGGATTCAAACCTATGCCAACACCACATGTGTGCCAGAGCCCTAGAAAACCTCTAGAAAACCCATGCCACCTCCTCTGTCTCTTTTAAGTGACATCTTCAAGATATTTAACATGGTTCTGACTGCAACTATCAACCCCAAAAATAAATAATAAGGTTGATGTCCGCGCCCCCCCATGAAAATCAAATTAGCATAATACACATTTCCCCATCAAAATCCGTCAGTTTAAGCTAGAGAGATATCAGTTTTTCTTGCATTGCATGCATCTCAATCCACCGCATCCACCTATGTCACACTTCCGCATCTGCAGTGAAAGGTGACAGAGCTAGAGCGGTGTTAGTCAGAACATGAGACATCCAAAAAATCTGTCTTCTCACAAAATGTACATATCAGTGTTTGCACTAGGATGCCCACGAACTGGCACAGAGAGACAGGAAACACAGGGATAAATACACTGGCACAGAGAGACAGGAAACACAGGGATAAATACACTGGCACAGAGAGACAGGATACACAGGGATACATACACTGGCACAGAAAGACAGGAAACACAGGGATAAATACACTGGCACAGAGAGACAGGATACACAGGGATAAATACACTGGGGAAAACAAGCGACACCTGGAGGGGGTGGAGACAATAACGAGGACAAGTGAAACAGATCAGGGTATGACAATTACTGTATATGGAGACTGTTTAATGCCAAAAATATGGGGTTAAATACATGTCAAAATAAAAATAAATATTTCCTGATATTTCTTATATCTTTCAGATGTAGGAGAGACATTTTAGAAAAAAACATTATTTGTATATTTTGGGGGGACTGTCTGTTGTTCCATGTAGTGGATCTGTTAATAAATACGTTTGAACGGGCATTATGGCCCAAAATAGTTTTCATCAAATATATATAGAAATATTTATTTGGGATTCTTCAAGGGGTCATAAAATACTAAATCAATAGCTAAATGATTCTTGGTATGACCTTCTTAAACGAATACATATAGCTTAGTAGAACCCCCCCAGTTTAGACAGGGCTTAAACTTTTTAGTGCCAAAAATAAGAGGTTAAATGCATTTTTATATATATATATATATATATATATATATATATATATATATATATATATATATATAATGTATATAATGTATATAAACGTTTCCTGATCTCTCTTATATCTCTCAGATATAGGAGAAACATCAGAACAAACATCCTTTTGATATTTTGTTGGGACGATCTGTTGTTCCGTGTAGTGAATCTGTTATTCAATGCGTTTGTATGGTCTAATAGCAGTAAGGCCTCAAAAAACAATTGGACATGAAGGGTCCTATAATTATAAATCAAATAGCTAAATGATCCTTGGTATGACAATTCCATATAACTTAACTTAGTGCCCCCCCCTATCAGTTAACAAAACAACTATACTACCTTAGCATAATGTTAATAATCAATAGCTGACTAGCACAGTCTGATTGCATAGAACCCCCCCCCCCCAAAAAAAAAGTATAAGTTAGTTGAAAACATTAATGTTGATAATGTAGGCCACATCTAAGGCTGTGTTTAGACACTAATTGGTATTTTGACCAATCACATCAGATTTTTTCACCAGATCTTTTTCAGAGCTCATTCGATTGCCAAAAAAATACCAAATAGTGAGAGAACATTTTTGGGTGGGAATTTGGATGCTCGTCTAAACGCAGCCTAAGTGAATTTCATTGTAAACCATTGTTTTTTCACTCAGATTCGAACCTTATAGAGGACATCATGTTGGAGGAAGTATCACTAGCCTGTAGCATGGAGTAAACCTAGGTAGTAATGCTAGCTTGTGCATGTCATTAAGAGGTGCTTATCTTCACTCCATGCGACAGGCTGCATTACACTTCTTTTGAGGGGATTCCCTAATAAAACTCCAACAGTCGTACTGTAGGTTGGTGGAAATTAGGCTGAGTAATAAACTGCATTTATCAATCGGACTCCATTATTGTGTGAATAAATGCAATAGACTTTCTGGAGGATCTAGCACGATGGTGAATCATTGCATCACCGACTCAGTATGACTCTAATGAACATGTGTCTATCTTGCACCGTTATGCAATTACTAAGAGGCTAGATACAAATAGCTAGTCCTTGCGACCGATGTTCTAGCATTCATTTATTGGGGCAAGCAGCTCAGAGATGTCAAGTTGGTACCCAAGCATGTGCTATGTGTTTAGTGTAATTAACAAACGTTCAAATGAAAGACAAATAGTCAATCAAATAATTACTCTGTAAAACGAGATATTCATTTACTCAATTCAACTAATACAATGTATTAGTCATGAAATAATTGACACTCAAACATTACAGTGTACATGAAATACACGATACATTACAGAATGACACAGAGTAAATGATTATCACCAATAGGCTAAGACTTAACGTGGTTACACATGTCATCAGTTCAGAATCATCTCTAAGAGGACAAAAACTGTGTGTGTCTGATACACATAGGAGCTTGGTAGCAAGTTCTCAAAGTATGAGCGAATTCACTCCCCTCTTAACCAAATTCAAGCGGGAACGTACCCCAACCTGAATTAACACTTCTTCACACTTTGCTAGTGAAAACAAAAGGTAGGAACAACACACCCAGATTCTTATTTAATCAACTCTAATCAATGTTAATGTTATGACCGTTAAACAGGAATGTGCCTGATAACCCATCAACCCAATATCAAAAATGTTGTCTCTTTTTTAAAAATTTATTTATACATATCTACCCCCCATCACTCCAGTATCCCTGCACATGTAAATATGGTATTGGAACTTACTTTTGAAATATTTCCTGTATATAGTATGCTTCATTATACTTGTGCATGTGACATTAAAACTTGATTCTTGAAACGTGATCCTGACTAGTAAATACCAGGCATTCAGTTGAAATGTTGATACATAAAGAGACATGACATATTATATGTCAGGACCCGGTTTTGAACCTGGGTCTCCGGAGTGAGAAACAGTCACTTAACCAACTGAGCCACGAATAGACAGCAGAACCCAGAAGATGAGGCAGACACAGCAGTACTTAAGACGGTGTATTTAATAAAGAAAAAATCCTAAAAAACAAAAAATGGCAAATCCAAAAGGTGGTAGGAAAAAACACAAAAAGACCTCAAAAGAAACTCACCAAAAATAAACAAAAACAAAAAACAGAATACCACAAGAACTTCACCCGGAATCGACAAGAGCACACAGAACACTAGGGCAGGGTGCTAACATACAAACACAGAGCACAGAACTGAGGGAAACAAAGGGTTTAAATACAATCAGGGGAAACGAGACACAGGTGCAAATAATAATGGGGATCAAGGGAAAAACATAGGGACAAAAAGCACAATGGGGACATCTACTGACAAAAACCCGGAACAACCCTGGCCAAATCCTGACATTATAAGCATTATTATAAGACATTATAAAGGCTTGTGAATGCTTATAACAAGTAGTAAACAATGATACCTGCAGGCTACCTCCCCTGTGATCTAGGAGATCTATGGAACAAATGTTGCTACCAAGTGTTTATCAAAGTTAGCCAGTAAACTCATTGATGATATCTCTTTTAAAAAAACACTGTAACACTTAATAAGTTGTCCTTTTATATGGAGTGAATCTTTCGCTGGCTAATTTGCTGCCTCTGCTTCATGAAATATCCCACCAGGGCATTGTTCAAACTGACTCTAGTGTCAACACATGATTATTTAGAGCAAATGTTCATACACACACACACACACACACACACACACACACACACACACCCCTCAAAGTAAATGTGTAGAGTTAAACATGTGTGCAAGTCGTGTATTTTTTACCCTCTCCTCATCCCTTCTTCCTATTCTGTCTTTCCATCTGCAGATGGTTCCAACCCTTACACCCTCAAGCTTTGCTTCTCCACTTCCTCACACCTCTGAGACCTGGAAAACCAAGATGGCCGCCACACTAGTTTGCCATCAACAAGGGGAGAAGCGGATAGGGGAGAAAGGAAGAGCACCCAACAAAGGAGAACAAAAGAAACAACGCAAGGGTGGTTAGTCAACACACTTTTTCGGACCTGAGAATGGAAAGGCGGGGTGTTAAAAACACTCAAGATCATTTCTCCCCCTCATATGAACTATTTTAATGGATTCTTTTTTATGTCTTTTTTCCTTTATTTACAAAAACTATTTGAAGGAGCTGCAAGTGGTTGGGCTGACAGTTGTAACTGACAGAGGGAGAGGAAAGCCCAACTATGCATCCTGGCAGGGCTGCTTACTCTGCACGACAATTGATTTGACATTTCCTGTGCTGACTTGACGAGGGCCGAATTTGACTGTCTTTTTATTGTGTGACCTATTTTAGTGGTCAAAAGACAGTGGACTACGTAACGTTTTAATTCCTAAGCTGATGTCGATGGCCAGTGGCCAGTTTTACAACTTTCAGACGATTCCCAAAGTTGGACCATGAGAACTGTATACCCAGTTTTTCCCCTATATTAGTTTCTTCCTTAGACGGGATGCAAAAGCCCTCGAAGCAACATCTAGGGCAGCTGGGATAAAAATTACAAATTGAAGCCAATGGAGGGCAAATAATTTTAGGTGGTGGAGGGCTGCTCTAGCTAGGGGAAACACTGGTGGAAACTAGTGGAAATGTGTGTGCCTAACTCTGCAATATAAGAGATTACTCAGTGTTTGTAAATGAACAACCAATCCATATTATAGTGTACATATATGTGTATAGCAGTTGAGTGGGTGTCCGGGTGCTATGTTAATAAGAGCAGTTCCTTATGGAAAAAAACACAATTTTACATGTGAATTGTTCCAAGAAAACACATGTGAAATCATATGATTTTCCACATGTGAAATCATGTATTTTTTCTGTAATGGGTGTTTCTACATTTTCTCTGTCGATGGTCCTCTTCTTTGGAGGACCATTTGAATTCCAACTAAAATGAACACTTGAGACTTGTGTCAGAAGTCGGTGTCAGCTTACACTCTGATGGTCAACAGCAACCCGCCATGTCGGTCCCTGGATCTAGGGATGGGAAACACTGAATCAGAGGGGTGAAATACTCAGCCACTACGACACGTCTGTCTTCTCTCAAGACGCCATTTTTTGAAGAGGACATTTGCTTTTCCCAAACTGTGTTTCAAGAATTCCAAACACTGAAGGTCCATGCGGGTTGTATGTATTTAGTGTTCCCAGTTATACTGTGTCTCCATGTTTGTACTTGGCACACCACTAACACGTCTGAAGAATTCTCTGTGAGCATGTGCAGAAATTAAAACATTTGCCAGTCGATACACAAGAAGGTCATTTTATTCCCATTCCAATAGGTGCTTATCCAATTAGAACACTATTATATACCCAGTTCCGTTAACACTTTGCAATAAGGTTACCTTTAAGGGGTTATAGTTTATTTAATATTGAATTAAACTTTTATAGAACATTATATCACTACTAAATGCCATTTGAACAATGAGAACAGTGAGTCTTTTTGAGATTTCTGTAAATTCATCGGTTTAGCAAGGTCAAGGTAGGACTGTCAGTTCCTGATTAGAATTTGGTGTCCTGGCATCTGGGCCACAGTGTAATGGAAAACACTTTTACACTTCAGACTGCTTTAAGTAATGTGTAAGCAATTAAGCAGGCAAATCATATTATGATTACAAGCAAAATTATTTTAGGATATAGTCGTCAAGATATTGGTCGCATCTTGGCATCCGGCTGGTTCTCACAGTGAAAAGATTTGCAAAGCATCTTGCTTGAAAAAGCAATTGCCAAACTATCTGTCTATATACCGTACATTCGGAAAGTATTCAAACATCTTGACTTTTTACACATTTTGATAACGTTACAGCCTTATTCTAAAATTGATTTTAAAAATAATATTCCCTCATCAATCTACACATAAAACAGGTTTTTAGAAATCTATTAAAAATAGAAAACTGAAATATCACATTTACATAAGTATTCAGACCCTTTACTCAGTACTTTGTCAGTGATTACAGCCTCGAGTCTTCTTGGGTATGACGCTACAAGCTTAAAACACCTGTATTTGGGGAGTTTTTCCCATTATTTTCTGCAGATCCTCTCAATCTCTGTCAGGTTGGATGGGGAGCATCGCTGCACAACTATTTTCAGGTCTCTACAGAGATGTTCGATCGGGTTCAAGTCCGGGCTCTTGCTGGGACACTCAAGAACATTCAGAGACTAGTCCCGAAGCCACTCATGTGTTGTCTTGGCTGTCTGCTTAGGGTTGTTGTCCTGTTGGAAGGTGAACCTTTGCCCCAGTCTGAGGTCCTGAGCGCTCTGGAGCAGGTTCCCATCAAGCATCTCACTGTACTTTGCTCCGTTCATCTTTCCCTCGATCCTGACTACGTTAGTCTCCCAGTCCCTGCCGCTGAAAAACATCCCGGTTCCAGGTTTCCTCCAGACGTGACGCTTGGCATTCAGGACAAAGAGTTCAATCTTGTTTTCATCAGACCAGAGAACCTGGTTTCTCATGGATCTGAGAGTCATTTAGGTGCCTTTTGGCAAACTCCAAGCAGACTGTCATGTGCCTTTTACTGAGGAGTGTCTTGTCTTCTGGCCACTCTGCCATAAAGGCCTGATTGGTGGAGTGCTGCAGAGATGGTTGTCCTTCTGGAATGTTCTCCCATCTCCACAGAGGAACTCTGGAGTTCTGTCAGAGTGACCATCGGGTTCTTGGTCAACTCCCTGACCAAGGACCTTCTCCCTTGATTGCTCAGCTCTAGGGCTCGGTGGTTCCAAACCTCTTCCATTTAAGAATGATGGAGTCCACTGTGTTCTTGGCGTCCTTCAATGCTGTAGAAGTTTTTGGGGACGCTTCCCCCGATCTGTGCCTTGACACACACCTGCCTGGGAGCTCTACAGACATTCCTTCGACCTCGTGGCTTGGTTTTTGCTCTGACATATACTGTCAACTGTGGGACCTTATATAGACAGGTGCGTGCCTTTCCAAATCATGTCCAATCAATTGAATTTACCACAGGTAGGCTCCAATCAAGTTGTAGAAACATCTCAAGGAGGATCAATGGAAACTGGATGCACCTGGGCTCAATTGGGAGTCTCATAACAAAGGGTCTGAATACTTATGTAAATAAGGTATGCCTGTTTTTTATTTTGAATACATTTTCAAAAATGTCCAAAAAACAGTTTTTGCTTTGACATTATGGGGTATTGTTTGTAGATTGAAACATTTCTGTAATCAATTTTAGAGTAAGTCTATAACGTAACACAATTTGGAAAAAGGGAAGGGGTCTGAATATTTTCTGAATACGCTGTAGCTCTGAGTTACATTATCCAGAACAGTGATTTCCAGACATTTCCTTGAGTTCCCCCAGTTCCATTTATTTGATCTATTTCTGTACGAGCACACCTGATTCAACTGATCAACTAATTATAACGCTCGTCGTTGGAATGAGGTGAGGACCAAAGCGCAGCGTGGTAAGTGTTCATCATTATATTTATTGAACAGAGAACACTAAACAAAATAACAAAGGAGAATGAAACGAAACAGTTCTGTAAGGTGACATACACATAACAGAAAACAATCGCCCACACCACACAGGTGGGAAAAGGCTACCTAAGTATGATCCTCAATCAGAGACAACGAACGACACCTGCCTCTGATTGAGAACCATACCAGGCCAAACACAAAACCACAACATAGAAAAAAGAACATAGAACATAGACATAGACCCACCCAACTCACACCCTGACCATACTAAAACAAAGACATTACAAAAGAACTAAGGTCAGAACGTGACAGCACCCCACTCCATTATAGTCTCGGCCCACTTACGTGGCTCCTTGGGAGCGACGACCCTCGCCGCCGACCTCGGACTGTGGACCCTAGCAGAGGGCCCCGAATGGACGGGAGATTCCGGCAGCACCGGACAGGCGGGAGACTCCGGCAGCGCCGGAGTGAAGGGTGATTCCGGCAGCTCCTGACTGACGGGCGGCTCTGGCAGCTCCTGACTGACGGGCGGCTCTGGCAGCTCCTGACTGACGGGCGGCTCTGGCAGCTCCTGACTGACGGACGGCTCTGGCAGCTCCTGACTGACGGACGGCTCTGGCAGCTCCTGACAGACGGGCGGCTCTGGCAGCTCAGGACAGATGGGCGGCTCTGGCAGCTCAGGACAGACGGGCAGCTCTGGCAGCTCAGGACAGATGGGAGACTCTGGCAGCGCTGGACAGGAGAGAGACTCTGGCAGTGCTGGACAGGCGGGAGCACCTGGAGGAAGGAGACGGAGAGACAGCCTGATGCGTGGGGCTGCCACCGGAGGCCTGGTGCGTGGAGAAGGCACCCGGATAGACCGGACCGTGGAGGCGCACTTGAGGTCTCGAGCACTGAGCCTGCACAACCTTACCTGGCTGGACACTCCCCGTAGCCAGGCCAGTGCAGCGAGGTGGAACAGACCGCACTGGGCTGTGCTGCAGAACCGGGGACACCGTGCGTAGGACTGGTGCCATGTACCCCGGGCCGAGGAGACGCACTTGAGAGCCAGATGTGCTGAGCCGGCTTCATGGCACCTGGCACGATGCCCACTCTAGCCCGGCCGATACGAGGTGCTGCGATGTAACGCACCGGGCTATGCCTCTTTCCCGGGGACACTGTGCGCCTCACGGCATAACACGGTGCCTGCCCGGTCCACCTCTCTCCCCCAGTAATTTTTTGGGGCTGCCTCTCGTCCCAGTTGCGCTGCCGTGCTGCCTCCTCATACCACCACCGCTCAGCTTTCTCTGCCTCCAGCTCTGCCTTGGGGCAGCGATATTCCACAGCCTGTGCCCAGGGTCCTTCTCCATCCAGAATCTCCTCCCATGTCCATGAGTCCAGAGATTTCTGCTGCTGCCCGATACCACGCTGCTTGGTCCTTGGTTGGTGGGTGATTCTGTACTAACGGAATCCTCAACCTCTGGGTGAGTCCGCTATCTATAAAGTTCCCAGCTGCGCCTGAATCGACTAGCGCCTTATGCTGGAGAGAAGGAGAAGATTTGGGGAAACAAATTAATAAAAACATGTGACCAACAGGAAGCTCTGGGTGAGTGTGGTGCTGACTCCGAGAAGTGTTCTGCCTACCCTCTCGACTCCCAGATGGACTCCTCCAGCACCGACCGGAAGTGTGCCCTCTCCAGCCGCAGCTGGTCCAGGAGGAGCCTCCTCCTCCGGTCCCCCTCGATGCGGCCTCCCCTAACTCCATAGGTATGGGAGCGGGAGGGCCAGGAGGGGGAACAGACAGGACCCTTTCAGAACGTCCGCGAGCAGCCAGCAGATTGTCCAGCCTGATCGACAGGTCTATGAGCTCGTCCAGGGTGAGCGTTGTGTCCTGACAAGCCAGCTCCCTGTGGACGTCCTCCCTCAGGCTACACCTGTAATGGTCTGTTAGGGCCCTGTCGTTCCACCCCGCACCAGCGGCCAAGGTCCGGAACTCCAGCGCGAAGTCCTGTTCACTCCTCGTCTCCTGCCTGAGATGGAACAATTTCTCACCAGCCGCTCGGCCCTCCGGAGGGTGGTCGAACACGGCCCGGAAGCTCCATCGTACTCCCTCGGAGGCGCAAGACGCAGTGCGCTGGTTCCAGATACCGCTGGAGGAGGTTGTAGCGTTGTAGGTGGGGGAGTTGGAGGGGAAGTAGGGAGACCCCTCCTCTCCCATCGGTCCATCCTCTCCATCATCTGATCCATCGCCGATGCGATGGAGGATGGACGTATGATGAAGGACACACTCCTCCATCGATGGAAGAGGGGTGGTCGCTGCTCCTGCTGACTCCATAGTACTATGGTGCTGCAGGAGTCCTGTGTTTTGTGGGTGAATATTTTCCGTTTCAGTGTTTGCATCATTCGGGACTGTTTCGGTTTTCATTTTGATTCTCTTGTTCTTTTTGTATTTTGTATTCATTCTCATTAAAAGACATTATAGATACGTACCACGCTGTGCATTGGTCCGATCTCTCCTACTCCTCCTCAGACGAGGACAACGATCGTTACACTAATCACGTTTTTATTTAGTTGAATCATGGATGCTAGTACTGGAATAGATCCAATATGTGGAATAGTGGCGGGTCCTCAAGCAGAGGTTTGTTAAGCACTGAGGCTGGTTCTTTGGGAGAGGTTTGTGAAAAAATGATCTAGAGACCATCCATCTGTATCTCTGCTCTGTATTCAACTATAACCACGTGGACCCATGGTAGTGGCTCCTGCCCGGCTGCCCCTCTGGTCTTGGGATCTTGAGGAGATGTGCGTGGGGTAAACACAGCTGTGTCCCGAAAAGACCAAACCCACTCTGCATGTCTGCGTGCTTCAGTGATGCATGATAAGCAACCGTCTGGCCTCCCTCTCTTCTCTTTTTCACACTTCCCTGGCTGTAGCAATCCCTGTTTTTCTCACCAGGGTCATATTCACTAGGCACAAATGGAAGCCATCAGACTGAAATCCGATGCAACACATTTAGCTATATTTTGAACTAATGTATAAGACCAGCTGTGGGAGCCTGAGATTGGAAGATCTGTCTCTAAATGAACCTCAACCAAATACTGTCGTTGACAGCACTAGGACTGTACATTTCTAAAATTATAAAGGCCTAGTGCCAAAAATGTGTTTTTTTACACTTGCCCTGGCACTAGGAAGTTAGCAGCAGTCATGGGGAGCAGGTCGATTCGCATTCCAGTGCTGGTTTTTGAGTCATATCCTGAGCTCCCCCCACGGCGTTGAGAGAGTAGCCTAGCTAGCCTATAGTGTGAGTAACCTAAACGGGCTACTAATGTGGCGTGACTTCGTAGGCTATACCTGACCCCTTTGAAATTTAAAGATGTACTCAATGTACTCATAGAGAGCAGAGAGAAGATGAGGAGTGAGAATAATTACTCTTCTTATTTTTTATTTTACCTTCATTTAACCAGGCAGACCAGGTGTGAACAAGTTCTCATTTACAACTGCAACCTGGCCAAGATAAAGCAAAGCAGTGAGACAAAAACAACAACACAGAGTTGGGATGGGATAAAGTGCAGTCAATAACACAATAGAAAATCTGTATACAGTGTGTGCAAATTAAGTAAGGAGGTAAGGCAAAAAAAATAGGCGGGCGGGCGGGTGTGGGCAATGATAGGTTGAAGAGCATGCATTTAGTTTTACCAGCATTTAAGAGCAGTTGGAGGCCACGGAAGGAGTACTGTATGACATCGAAGCTCGTTTGGAGGTTTGTTAACACAGTGTCCAAAGAAGGGCCTGATGTATACAGTGTGGTGTTGTCTGCGTAGAGGTGGATCAAAGAATCACCCTCAGCAAGAGCGACATCATTGATATATACAGAGAAAAGAGTCAGCCCGAGAATTGAACACTGTGGCACCCACATTGTGACTGCCAGAGGTCCGGACAACAGCCCTCCGATTTGACACACTGACCTCTATCTGATAAGTTCAGTGATTTATTCAGAAGTTCTCTTGAGCCATCAGAAAGAGCGGGAGAGAGAGAGCGAGGGAGATTGTGGCTTTCAGTCACCCGTGTCATAGAAACTCTCCTCTGTAGAACTCTGTGGTTTACTTTTTTCAGAGTTGATTTTCTCCTTCAGGACCTGACTGGAGTATCAAAAGCTCACTACACACAAGCAGATGAAGAAAACCATCAACTCTCCCTCTGTTACCTGTGGCACCTTACTCCTAATATACAATCACAATGAGTTCCTGAAACGATCAGGTTATTAATTCAGAAAACTTTTTGTGAATATTAATTGTTGATGGTGTGTGTGTAACCCTTAAAGAGGCATTTTACTCAAAATAAAAATATATATACAGTACCATTCCAAGGTTTTTCTTTATTTTCACTATTTTCTACATTGTAGAATATTAGTGAAGATATCAAAACTATGAAATAACACATGGAATCAAAAAAAGTGTTAAATAAATCAAAATATATTTTACATTTGAGATTCTTCAAAGTAGCCATTTGCCTTGATGACAGCTTTGCACACTCTTGGCATTCTCTCAACCAGCTTCATGAGAAATGCTTTTCCAACAGTCATGAAGGAGTTCCCACATATGCTGAGCATTTGTTGTCAGCTTTTCCTTCACTCTGCGGTCTAACTTATCCCAAACCATCTCAATTGGGTTGAGGTCAGATGATTTTGGAGGCCAGGTCATCTGATGCAGCACTCCATCCCCCTCATTGGCAAATAGCCCTTACACAGCCTGGAAGTGTGTTTTGGGTCATTGTCCTGTTGAAAAACAAATGATAGTCCCACTTTACGCAAACCAGATGGGATGGCGTATTGCTGCAGAATGCTGTGGTAGCCATGCTGATAAAGTGTGCCTTGAATTCAAAATAAATCACAGATAGTGTCACCAGCAAAGCACACCCACACCATCACACCTCCTCCACCATGCTTCACAGTTGGAACCAACAACAACAACATGGTCCACTCACACAGATAGTGTGGTGAGGAAGGCGCAAGCTTCAGGAAGATGAAGAAATTTGTCTTGGCACCTAAAACCTTCACAAAATGTCCACAATTGAGTGCATCCTGTCACCGCCTGGTACGGACACTGCACCTCCCGCAACAGCAGGGCTCTCCAGAGGGTGGTGGGGTCTGCACAACGCATCCACTGGGGACAAACTACCAGTCCTCCACGACACCTACATCACCCAATGTCACAGGAAGGCCAAAAAGAGTATCAAGTACAACAACCACCCAAGACACTGGCTGTTCACCCCGCTATCATCCAGCATAGGTGCATCAAAGCTGGGACCGAGAGACTGAAACACAGCTTCTATCTCAAGGCCATCAGACTGTTAAACTTGCACATTAGAGGCTGCTGCCTATATACATAGGCTTGAAATCACTGGCCACTTTAATAAATGGAACACTAGTCACTTCAATAATGTTTATATATTTTGCATTACTCATCTCATATGTATATACTGTATCTTAGTCTATGCTGCTCTGACATTACTCATCCATATATTTATGTATTCTAAAATCAATTCCTTTTGTTTGATTTGTGTTACTTGTTAGATATTACTGCACTTTCGGAGCTAGAAAGACAAGTATTTCGCTACACCTGCAATAACATCTGCTAAACACACGTATATGATCAATAAAATGTGGTTTGGTTTGATTTGACGTGTGGAGATCATCCGTTCACCTACTCTGCGTCTCACAAAGATAAGGCGGTTGATACCAAAAATCTCACCAGGGCTCACCAGAGCAAAGGACAGATTTCCACCAGTCTAATGTCCATTAGTCGTGTTTCTTGGCCCAAGCAAGTCTCTTCTTATAATAATATTGGTGTCTTTTAGTAGTGTTTTTTTGCAGCAATTCGACCGTGTAGGCCTGATTCACGCAGTCTCCTCTGAACAGTTCATGTTGAGATGTGTCTGTTACTTGAACTCTGTGAAGCATTTATTTGAGCCGCAATCTGAGATGAAGTTAACTCTAATGAATTTATCCTCTGCAGCAGAGGTACATCTGGGTCTTCCTTTCCTGTGGAGGTTCTCAGGAGAGCTAGTTTCATCATAGCGCTTGATGGTTTTTGCGACTGCACTTGAAGAAACTTTCAAAGTTCTTGAAATTTTCCTGGATTGACTGACCATGTCTTAAAGAAATGATGGACTGTTGTTTCTCCTTGCATATTTGAGCTGTTCTTGAACTTGGTCTTTTACCATATAGGGCTATCTTCTGAATACCACCCCTACTTTGTCAGAACACAACTGATTGGCTCAAACGTATTAACAAGGAAAGAAATTCCACAAATGAACTTTTATCAAGGCACACCTGTTAATTGACTACCTCATGAAGCTTGTTGAGAAAATGCCAAGAGTGTGCAAAGCTGTCATCAAGGCAAAGAGTGGATACTTCGAAGAATCTCAAATTTAAATAGAAACACTCACATCATGTGTTATTAGTTTGGATGTCTTCACTATTATTCTGCAATGTAGGAAATAGTAAAAGAATAAAGAAAACCCCCTCGAATGAGTAGGTGTGTCCAAACTTTTGACTGGTACTGTATATTTTTCATTTGTACACTTTTGATACAGTCCAACATGTCATCGTTCAAGTTTTTAAGATATTACTTTCATCCTACTGGACCCAGTTTTTAAAAACATTTAATCCATACCAAAATAATTGTGTGTTGTCTAAATCCTGATCCCCAATAAATTCACTTCCCCCGATATTTTGGACACAGAAATAAAAATATTTTGTCCACATGTCATGAGATTATACGACAGCCAAGCCAACACCTTACACCAAGAGGTCCAAACCTGCAAGAGGTTGCAAGGTTTTGGGTTAAGGTCGTTACATTACCCCCATTCTTTCGGGAGCGTGTGTTCATACGCTCCTCTATAACAAGTTCCTCATCTGCAGGGAAACTCAGGTCTCTGGCGTAAAAGGTAAACACCCTATGTTTTGCGCCGACAGGGTTAACCCACTTGGTGGGGATTGTAACGTGGATCATATAGCGAGGTTTGCTGCGATATCTAGAATATATAAAGACATTGTCAACCTTACCTTAAACATGGATTCTTCTTATTTTACACCCTATTGGCTTCTGCTAGTTTTTGTCAGCCCTTTGAACAGTCAGCTTATTCTTCACTGGCCGGAGGCAAAAACGCACCTGTGTCGTGACGTGACTATCTTTAATGTGATGACTTCTATTTATCAAATAATGACCTACAACGTTTAATTATTACTCGAAATGAACATGTAACAGTTAACTCATTTGGAATTTGGGGCACCACTGAAAGAGTTGTTTACAGAGTTACTATCTCCCGACTTAAACTCTAAAGATGATCTAAATATCTCTTACATCAATAACAGTCCATTATTAATTATTACCTCATCTGTTTCCTTCTGAACGTCGCATAATTGTTGGGTATCTGCATGAACCCTAACCTAAGTGATGAAGTGATGAAGGCCAGCCTCCTGGAGTCGCCTCTTCACTGTTGACGTTGAGGCTGGTGTTTTGCGGGTACAATTTAATAAAGTTGACAGTTGAGGACTTGTGATGTGTCTGTTTCTCAAACTAGACACTCTAATGTACTTGTCATGTTGCTGGGTTGTGCACTAGGGCCTCCCACTCCTCTTTCCATTCTTGTTAGAGACAGTTTGCGCTGTTCTGTGAAGGGAGTAGTACACAGCGTTGTACAAGATCTTCAGTTTCTTGGCAATTTCTCGCATGGAATAGCCTTCATTTTTCAGAACAAAAATAGACTAACGAGATTCAGAAGAAAGGTATTTTCTTCTGGCCATTTTGAGCCTGGAATCCAACCCACAAATGCTGATGCTCCAGATACACAACTAGTCTAAAGAAAGCCCGTTTTATTGCTTCTTTAATCAGAACAACAGTTTTCAGCTGTGCTAACATAATTACAAAAGGGTTTTCTAATGATCAATTGGCCTTTTAAAATTATAAACTTGGATTTTAATTTTTTTATTTCACCTTTCCCTAAACAGGTAGGCTCGTTGAGAACAAGTTCTCATTTGCAACTGTGACCTGGCCAAGATAAAGCGTAGTAATTCGACACTTACAGAGTTACACATGGAATAAACAAAACATACAGTCAATAATACAGTAGAACAAAAGAAAAAGAAAAGTCTATATACAGTGAGTGCAAATGAGGTAAGTTAAGGAAATAAATAGGCCATGGTGTCAAAGTAATTACAATATAGCAATTAAACACTGGAATGGTAGATTGGCAGAAGATGAATGTGCAGGTAGAGATACTGGGGTGCAAAGGAGCAAAATAAATAAATAAATAGCAGTATGGGGATGAGGTAGGTAGATAGATGGGATGTTTACAGATAGGCTAAGTACAGGTGTAGTGATCTGTAAACTGCTCTGACAGAGATGTGAGTCTCCAGCTTCAGAGAGTTTTGCAATTCGTTCCAGTCATGGGCAGCAGAGAACTGGAAGGAAAGACGACCAAAGGAGGAATTGTCTTTGGGGGTGACCAGTGATATATACATGCTGGAGCGCATGCTACGAGTGGGTGCTGCTATGGTGACCAGTGAGCTGAGATAAGGCAGGGCTTTACCTAGCAGAGACTTGTAGATAACCTGTAGCCAGTGGGTTTGGCGACGAGTATGAAGCGAGGGCCAGCCAACGAGAGCATACAGGTCGCAATGGTGGGTAGTGTATGGGGCTTTGGTGACAAAACAGATGGCACTGTGATAGACTGCATCCAGTTTGTTGAGTAGAATGTTGGAGGCTATTTTGTAAATGACATCACCAAAGTTGAGGATCGGTAGGATGGTCAGTTTTACGAGGGTATGTTTGGCAGCATGACGAAGGATGCTTTGTTACGATATAGGAAGCCGATTCCAGATTTAATTTTAGATTGGAGATGCTTAATAATGTGAGTCTGGAAGGAGAGTTTACAGACTAACCAGACACCTAGGTATCTATAGTTGTACACGTATTCTAATTCAGAGCCGTACAGGTGCAGGCAGCTATCGATTGAAAAGCATGTATTTAGTTTGACTTGCGTTTAAGAGCAGTTGGAGGCCACGGAAGGAGAGTTGTATGGCATTGAAGCTAGTCTGAAGGTTAGTTAACAACAGTGTTCAAGGAGGGGCCAGAAGTATACAGAAACGTGTTGTCTGTGTAGAAGTGGATCAGAGAATCACCAGCAGCAAGAGCAACATCATTGATGTATACAGAAAAGAGAGTCGGCCCGAGAATTGAACCCTGTGGCACACCCATAGACTGTCAGAGGTCCAGACAACAGGCCCTCAGATTTGACACACTGAACTCTATCAGAGAAGTAGTTGGTAAACAAGGCGAGGCAATCATTTGAGAAATTATGTTGAGTCTGTCAATAAGGCTGTCGAGTCTGAAACCAGATTGCATAGCGGAGAAGTTATGGTGGGATTCGAAATGGTCAGTAATCTGTTTGTTAACTTGGCTTTTGAAGACCTTAGAAAGACAGGGTAGGATAGATATAGGTCTGTAGCAGTTTGGGTCTAGAGTGTCACCCCCTTTGAAGAGGGGGATGACCGCGGCTGCTTTCCAATCTTTGGGAATATCAGACGATATGAAAGAGAGGTTGAACAGGCTAGTAATAGGGGTTGCAACAATTTCGGCAGACAATTTTAAAAAGAGAGGGTCCAGATTGTCTAGCTCGGCTGATTTGTAGGGGTTCTGGGGACTTTACAATGTCCCAGAACTTTCTTGAGTTAGTACTACAGGATGCAAATGTCTGTTTGAAAAATCTTGCCTTATCTTTTAACTGCCTGTGTATATTTGTTCCTAACTTCCCTGAAAAGTTGCATATCACGGGGGCTATTCAATGCGAATGCAGAATGCCACAGGATGTTTTTGTGAGGGTCAAGTGCAGACAGGTCTGGCGTGAACCAAGGACTATATCTATTCCTAGTTCTGCATTTTTTGAGGGGGGCATGCTTATTAAAGAATAGCCAGGCATCATCTACTGACGGGATGAGGTCAGTGTCATTCCAGGATACCCCGGCCAGGTCGATTAGAAAGGCCTGCTCGCAGAAGTGTTTCAGGGCACGTTTGACAGTGATGGGGGGTGGTCGTTTGGTCGCAGACCCATTACGGATGCAGGCAATGAGGCAGTGACCGCTGAGATCTTGATTGAAAACAGCAGAGGTGTATTTGGAGGGCGAATTAGTTAGGATGACATCTATGAGGGTGCCCGGGTTTACTGATTTGGGGTTGTACCTGGTAGGTTCATTGATAATTTGTGTGAGATTGAGGGCAGAGGGAGGTCTATAGCAAGCGGCAACAGTGAGAGACTTGTTTCTGGAAAGGTGAATTTTTAGAAGTTTAAGCTAAAATTGTTTGGGTACAGACTTAGAAAGTAATACAGAACTCTGCAGGCTATCTTTGCAGTAGATTGCAACACCGCCCCCTTTGGCAGTTCTATCTTGGCGGAAAACGTTATAGTTAGCAATGGAGATTTCAGGGTTTTTGGTGGTTTTCCTAAGCCAGTATTCAGACACGGCTAAGACATCTGGGTTGGCAGAGTGTGCTAAAGCAGTGAGTAAAACAAACTTAGGGAGTAGGCTTCTAACGTTAACATGCATGAAGCCAAGACTTTTACGTTTACAGAAGTCAAGAAATGAGAGCACCCGGGAGTGGGAGTAGAGCTAGGCACTGCAGGACCTGGATTAACCTCCACATCATCAGAGGAACAGAGGAGAAGTAGGATAAGGGTACAGCTAAAGACTATACGAACTGTCCGTCGAGCACGTTCAGAACAGAGAGTAAAAGGAGCAGGTTTCTGGGCACGATAGCATAGATTCAAGGCATAGTGTACAGACAAAGGTAAGGTAGGATGTGAATACATTGGTGGTAAACCTAGGCATTGACTAATGAAGAGAGAGATATAGTCTCTAGAGATGTTGAAACCAGGTGATGTCATCGCATATGTAGGAGATGGAACAACATGGTTGGTTAATAAGGCATATTGAGCAGGGCTAGAGGCTCTACAGTGAAATAAGACAGTAATCACTAACCAGGACAGTAAAGGACAAGGCATATTGATATTAGAGAGAGGCATGCGTAGCCAAGTGAACATATGGGTCCAGTGAGTGGTTGGGCTGGCTGGGGTCACGGCGATTCAGAGAGTTAGCAGGCTAACAAGCTAACAGTTAGTAGGCCAGAGCTAAACAAGCTAGCAGCTAGTAGACCAGGGCAGGCTAGCAGTTAGCAGACCGGGTTAGCAAGCAAGCAGTTAGAATGGGCTAGCAGTCAGTAGACCAGGGCAAGCTAGCAGTTAGTAGACCGGGTTAGCAAGCAAGCAGTTAGCAAGGCCTAGCAGTTAGCAGACCGTGCAGGCAAGCTAGCAGTTAGCAGACCTGGTTAGCAAGCAAGCAATTAGCAAGGGCTAGCAGTTAGCAGTCCGGGCAGGCAAGCTAGCAGTTAGCAGACCAGGGCCCGGCAGTTTAGCAGTTAGCAGACCGGGTTAGCAAGCAAGCATATAGCAGGGGCTAGAAAGTTAGCCTTTGGGGGGGGACGTCACGATGGGGGTAAGTCTGTTTTTGCCTCTTCGTGCGGTGACGTCAATAGACCAGTCGTGGAATTAGTAGGGTTCCAAGTAGCTCTAGGTAGCTAGCAGGCCAATATTGTAGCCCAGGAGTATGCTTCGGTGGTAGCACAGGAGCCCTGGCCGGGCTAGCTTCATGCTAAATTGGTGCTTGCTCTGGGATGGAAACGCTAGTCAGGAGTAGTCATCCTGGATTGTGGTTAGCTAGTTGTGAAGATCCAGATGAAAATGTTCAGTTTGCGGTAGGAATCCGGGGATAAAAATAACAGGTCCGTTATGCTCTGGTTAGAGTCACTTTGTTCGAACTGGCGAGAGCTTTCCGGGCTGAAGGTTAGCTGATGACCGCTGGCAATGGTTTGCTGACTGATATCTGGTAGTTAGCTGGCTAGCTTCAGTTGAGGGATTCCAGATCCAAAGTAAATATAAATACTTTAGGAAAAAAAAGCAGATCCACGCCACATTGGGTGAGGCGGGTTGCAGGAGAGTATTTAGATGTTGAGGTTTAGCAAAATATTTTAAAGGATATGCGACGAAAAATATGTAAAACGATATATACAAGGGACACGACATGACAAAGACGTCTGACTGCTATGCCATCTTGGTAGCTAACACAACGTGCCATTGGAACACAGGAGTGACGGTTGCTGATAATGGGCCTCAGAAATTCCATAAACAATCCGCAGTTTCCAGCTGCAATAGTCATGTACAACAATAACAATGTCTACACTGTATTTCTGATCATTTTGATGTTATTTTAATGGAAAACAAGGACATTTCTAAGTGACCCCAAACTTTTGAACGGTAGTGTATATTGGGAGTAGTGCCTTTTCTTAGCCTACATTGTGTTAGATGTGCAAAAGTAATATCGCACAACTCAATGAAACCTTCACTCTTGTGCAGACATTTAGAAACAAAACATGCCAATTTGAAAAATAAGCCACGGGAGATTTTTGAGCAAGTATTAAGACGACTTTCGAGTAGTAAAACATGTATAAAAGCAACAGATACCATTAATAAGAAGGCGCTAGAAGCATCTTACATGGTGAGCTACCGAGTGGCTAGGACAGGCAAGCCCAATACTATTGTGGAGGACTTAATTCTTCCTGCTGCCACAGATATGGCTGGGACAATGCTAGGGGAGAAGGCCAAAAAAACTATACAGACACTCTCTCCATCAAACATCACTGTTTCACGATGCATCAGTGACATGGCAGGAGATGTTTTGAAACAATTACTGCTTCGCATACAAGCCAGTCAATTCTATGCATTACAGTAGGATGAGTCAACAGACGTGGCACAGGCCTGGCACAGCTCCTGGTATATGTCCGTTACGTTTTTGGGGGGTCAATTATTAAGGAAGACATCCTCTTCTGCAAACTACTGGAAACCAGGACAACAGGAGAGGATATTTTTAACGTACTGGATAGCTTTGTGACATCAAATGGACTTTGGTGGTCAAGATGTGTTGGTATCTGTACTGATGACGCAAAAGCCATGACAGGGAGACATAGTGGAGTGGTAACGTGCGTGCAAGCAGTTGCTCCCGACGCCACTTGGGTACACTGCAGCATCCACCAAGAGGCTATTGCTGCCAAGGGAATGCCTGACAGCTTGAAAGATGCTTTGGACACAGTGAAAATGGTTAACTTTGTGCATGCACGCAGTCACCAGTTGTAAGGTGTTTCTTCCGACACATTGGTGCGGCTGGCTTCCGGGTTAAGGGGGCAGTGTCAAAAAGCGGTGCGGCTTGGCAGGGTCGTGTTTCGGAGGACGCATGGCTCTCGACCTTCGCCTCTCCCGAGTCCGTACGGGAGTTGCAGTGATGGGACAAGACTGTAACTACCTATTGGATATCATGAAAAAGGGGTAAAAAGTACAACAATATATGATTATGATTTATTTTCAGGGTCGTGGTCATTAGGCACCAAACAGAAGACAATGGACTGAAACAGGCAGGGAATAGCTGATGAGCACATCCCTGATGTCTTTTATCTTTGAGTCACCCCTCCCCCGCTTCAGGCAGTGGAGCAAGGACATTAGTACTTGGGGTAAAACATACTCCCCTGACCTACTTCAGCCTACCCCAGGATAACTTGTACCTGTCTTGTGATCAGAGTGTTATCAGGCCATATCTCAAACCTGTTAAATGGCATCATGCAGATTCGAAGCAGTCTTCTATGTCCTGCCAATGCCCCTGTAAATAAATAAACATATGTCTTCACTGCAATGGAGAACGACTTCCCTTCTTATTGAAGCCACGGAAGTGCAAGGCCAACCGTGGTACTGCAGGCATTGTTTACAGGATCCTCATTATAGTGAATGGAATAATTGCAATATTCGTGTAAATAATATATATTTTTAAGACAGTCATGGAACAATATTTACCAATATTTGCTTCTGATACACCAGATGTATGTCCTTGAACCATTTTTTTCAAAAATAACACAGAAGAAGTTAATTTATAATATATATAGTTGCTAATAGCAGGCTGCAGTACCCCAGTCGGCCTTCTACTTGAGTTACTCAATGACAAGGGGCAACACTGAGCTAACCTGCAACTTCACTTCCTGGAGTAGCTCAAACTACGCATGTTATGTCTACATGAGACGCCATCTTAATCGACTTCATTTGGCTTCAGTGCGGAATTTACTTTTCACACAGGAATGAATGGTGTCGCGCGATTGATGGCTTTGTCCATTCATATATACAGTCATCCCTTCACTAGGATGCTATTTGAATGTTTTCGGGCCAGTTTCTCAGACACAGATTAAGCCTAGTCCTAGACTAAAAAGCATTGTCAGATGAGAATCTCCATTGAAATAGCCATTTAGTCCAGGACAAAGCTTAACCGGTGTCTGGGAAACCGCCCATAATGTATAATATATGCCATATAGCCTGTTATGTTCCCCGGTTTCTGTGTTGTGGTTTTGTTTGTATGTGTGTGTTTCAGGATGGATTCCTGAAATTCCCCCCTAAGCAGCTGATTGGTCGGCCACATCAATAATTGGAGCTGACCTCGCCCTCTCTGTCAGAGGATACAGCTTTATCCCATTAGACTCATTCTCCAGCTATATAAGCCAGTGTTCTGTTGCTGAGAGGGGAGTTGATGAGTGTGTCCACCAGATACTGAATCCAGTATCCGATGGACGGTATAAGCCGGCTGGCCTCCAATGACACGAGGCGGAGGGGAGGTCTGTCTGCCGGGACAAGGGGAGAAAAAACAACAGGTTTTAATAAGGAAATGTGAAACGTGGGATTAATCTTAAGGGATCTGGGTAAGTGTAGGCGATAAGAAACTGGGTTAACTCTCCTGGCAACCTTAAAGGGACCGATGTATCTTTGGGACAGCTTGCGAGACTCCACCCGTAGTGGTAAGTCTCTTGTGGAGAGCCAGACACTCTGGCCGGGGCGCAGGGTACGTCTGTTGGCTTGTTGTTGGTACCTCTGTGAGGAACGCATAAGATTGACGGTCTTCCTCCACATAAGCCGACATGATCTGACGAACTTCAAGGCTGAAGGCACTCTGACTTCTGCCTCCTGGTCCGGGAACAATGGAGGGGCATAGCCAAACTGACATCGTGCGGGGACATACCAGTTGCGCAAGGTGTTGTGCGCGTAGTAAAGGACGACCATGTGGACGGGTTGTTACGAGTCATACATCGGAGGGTGGTTTCCAGCTCTTGATTCATCCTCTCTGTTTGGCCGTTGGACTGAAGATAGACTGGCAGAAGCTCCATGAGTTGGCAGAAGGCCTTCCAAAACCTTGAGGCGAACTGGGGACCTCTGTCAGAAACCATATCTTGAGGAATGCCGAATCGAAACACATGATTAATTACCAATAGCCGTTTCCTTGGCAGAAGGTAACTTAGTCAGAGGGACGAACCTGGCCGCCTTTGAAAACCTGTCGATTATGACTAGGATAGTAGTATTGCCATGGGATGGAGGAAGGCCAGTAATAAAGTCCAATGAGATATGGGACCAGGGTCTGTGGGGAACAGGTAAAGGGTGAAGGAGTCCTTGAGGGCGGAGGTGAGAAGATTTGCCCTGGCAGCACACGGGGCAGGCATTGACGAAAGTGGCAACGTCTTCTCTTATGGTAGGCCACCAGAACTTACGCTGGATGAACTCCAAGGTGCGACCTACGCCCGGGTGACAGGTGAGGCGAGAGGAGTGCCCCCACAGAAGGACCTGAGTCCTCCCTGCCTTGGGGACAAACAACCGATTGGCAGGACCTCCTTTCGGATCCTTCGATAGCTTGAGCTCTTCTCACGGTATCCTCAACTTGCCACGAGATCGGAGCGACGATCTTAGCAGCAGGAAGGACAGGCATGTCCGTGTCATCTCGAATGGCAGGAGCGTAGACTCGGGACAGGGCATCCGGTTTGAGATTCTTCGACCCGGGCCGATAGGTGAGGATAAACTGGAATCGACTGAAGAAGAGAGACCATCTAGCTTGTCTAGAGTTCAACCGCTTCGCCTGCTGGATATACTCCAGATTTTTGTGGTCCGTAAGCACTTGAAATGGGTGAGAAGCCCCTCGAGCCAGTGTCTCCATTCCTTCAATGCCATCTTAACCGCTAGGAGTTCACGCATCGTAGTTCCTCTCAGCCGGGGTAAGCCGGTGTGAGAAGAAAGCGCACGGATGAAGCTTCTTGTCTTCACCCCTCTGAGACAGGACAGCTCCGACACCAACCTCTGATGCGTCTACCTCCACCACAAACGGTTCATCCGTAGTCGGTAGTATCAGGATGGGAGCAGAGAGGACGCGCTGCTTGAGTCCTTGGAAGGCCGTCTCAGCTTCTCTTCCCCACAAAAACCTTGCATTGCCACCCTTGGTTAAAGCTGAAGAGGGGCTGCCACCAAGCTGAAGTTCTTGATGAACTTGCAGTAAAAGTTTGTGAAGCCCAGGAAACGCTGAACTTCCTTAATGGATTTGGGAGTGGGCTAATCCGCTACCGCCCCTACCTTCCTGGGGTCCATTTGGACTCGACCGGGTTCCACTACAAATCCCAGGAATTGTACTCGGGATGAATGGAATTCACATTTTTCCGGCCGTACAGATGGCTGTCTAGGAGGTGTTTGAGTACTTGTTGACATGCTTTGTGTGTTCTTGAAGGGAGCTCGAAAAGATGAGGATGTCATCCAAGTAAACGAAAACAAATATGTTAAGCATATCCCTAAGCACATCGTTTATGAGCGCTTGGAACACCGCTGGGGCGTTGGTCAGGCCGAAGGGCATCACCAAGTATTCATAGTGACCAGTAGGCGTGTTGAAAGCGGTCTTCCACTCGTCACCAGGTCTGATCCGCACAAGATGGTATGCGTTCCGCAGGTCAAGCTTAGTGAAAACAACTGCTTCCTGGAGCAGCTTGAAGGCTGTGGCCATAAGGGGTAGCGGGTAACGGTTACGGACGGTTATGGCATTGAGTCCCCGGTAGTCGATGCAGGGACGTAATCCACCGTCTTTCTTGGCCACAAAGAAAAACCCTGCTCCCGCCGGGGAGGTGGATGGACGCATGAGGCCTGCTTCCAGAGCGTCCTTGATGTAGGTATCCATAGCAGCTCGTTCGGGTGGAGATAGGGAAAAGATCCGACCCCTGGGGGCAAGTGCCCGGAAACAGGTCGATGGGGCAATCATAAGGTCTATGGGGTGGTAGCATGGTGGCCCTCTGTTTGCTAAACACCAGTTTGAGGTCATGGTAACACTCGGGAACTCGGGTCAGGTCGATGGATTCTAAAGACTCGGGAGTAGAACTCGGGAATTCGGGAAAATGTAGCTTGGCACGTAGGACCCCACTGCTTGATAGTGCCCACAGACCAGTCGATGTGAGGGTTACAATGTAAATGGTTATGGCTGTGAAGCCAGGGGTATCCAAGGACGAGAGGGAACTCGGAACAGGAGATCAAATGAAAGTTCATCAATTCCTGGTGTTGTGAAACTGAAAGTCGCAAGGAGGTAGTGACATGAGTGACAAGTCCAGATCCCAAAGGGCTTCCATCCAATGTAGTAACCCTCATGGGGTCACTTAGAGGTTCAGAGGGAACGCCATTCTCCTTCGCCCAGACACCATCCATGAAGTTACCTGCGGCTCCAGAGTCTACCAAGGCTTGAAGGTGAAGCTTGTGGTTGTCCCAGCAAAGGGTGACTGGAATGAGCAGACGGGAGTTGGACGGATGGGAGGAGGTTATGTTTCCCGTTACAGTTCCTCCCGGTCTGTGTTTCCCTGGAGCCCGGGACACGTGGAACGGAAATGGCCCGGTTTGCCGCAATATAGACAGCGTCGCTCCCTCATCCGGCGGTCTCTCTCAGCCTGGGAGATGCATATCTGCATGGGTTCCGGTGGAGCCAGCGAGGATAAAGGTGGGGACTCGGAGCTGGGACTGATAGGGGCTAGAGGTCTACGGTTGAGTTCTCTCTCTCAGACGCTGGTCAATGCGTGAGGCCAACTTGATCAGGGACTCGAGATTGTCCGGTGGTTCCCGAGTGGCCAGTTCATCTTGGATAGTGTCAGAAAGGCCTTTCAGAAAGCACACCGTGAGCGCCTCGTTGTTCCAGCCACTCGCTGCTGCCACCGTGCAGAACTGGATGGCATAGTTCACGCTGCGCCGACCTTGGTGGAGAGTCAGGAGCTGTTTGGCTGAGTCAGGACCACTGCTTGGGCCTTGAAACACTCGTTTTAATTCCTCAGCAAAGGCAGAGTAGCTGGCACAGCAGGAACTATGGGCATCCCACACAGCAGTAGCCCAGGCCAGGGCTTTTTCTGACAGCAGGGTGATGATATATGCGATCTTAGACCGGTCGGTGGGAAAAGACGAGGGTTGCAGCTCGAAGGAGAGAGAACATTGGGTGAGAAACCCTTTACAAGCACTTGGATCACCTGAGAACCGTTGGGGAGGTGGAAGACGAGGTTCAGCCAGGGGCTTTGCCATGGGTACGTGAATCTGAGGTACTGGGACGGGAACTGTTGCCGGGGTTCGATCAGATATCTGCTTTATGGAAGTCAGCATCTCCGACAGAAGATGAGAATGTCTAGCCATTAAGGCCTCTTGCTGAACCAGGGCGGCTTCGTGGCGTTGGACAGTCTCCTGGTGGTGGGACAGCATGGCAACAAGGTCCTGGGAACTGGCTGCCTCTGGGTTCATTTTTGGCTCTGTGTTTCTGTCAGGACCCGGTTACGAACCCGGGTCTCCGGAGTGAGAAACAGTCACTTAACCAACTGAGCCACGAATAGTCAGCAGAACCCAGAAGATGAGGCAGACACAGCAGTACTTGAGACGGTGTATTTAATAAAGTAAAAAGTGAAGTCCTTCAGGAAAACATGTAACTCCACAACCTCAAAAGGAATTCCACAAGAACAAGGTAATCCACAAGGTAATCCTCCAAGACAAAAGGTAAACCCACAAGGTGGTAGGTAAAGCATAAAAAGCCTCAAAAGATACTCAAAAATAAATAAACAAGAACAAAAAACAGAATTCCACAAGAGCGTCCACCGGGATCAACAAGAGTACACAGAATACTAGGGCTGGGTGCTAACATACAAACACAGAGCAAAGAACTGAGGGAAACAAAGGGTTTAAATACAATCAGGGGAAACGAGGCACAGGTGCAAATAATAATGGGGATCAAGGGAAAGCAAAAGGTCAAAAAGCACAATGGGGGCATCTAGTGACCAAAAACCGGAACAACCCTGGCCAAATCCTGACAGGTAAGACCTGGGCGGACCCCCCTGTATTTTGGGTAGCGCACCAGGTGGTGCTAAGTTAGGTAAGTAGTGAGCAGGCAGGTAAGGTAGGAGAGGGGGCTTTGACATTTATTTTCTTTGGTTCCGTTCAGCCCCTTTTCCCCAAATTTACCATGTGAAGGAAGCAATAAATTCCCAGTAAATGGGAAATTCTCTGCCTTGTCATCCTTACTCGCACCTACAGTCCATACCTCTTTCACTCCACAGGGAGTTGAGTTGTAGCAGGGTGTTGGTTTCCCTCTTCCTAGAGGCGTACGTAACATAGCCACACTTTACCCAATTCAATGTACAGTGAGCCATAGGAGTTGACTCTTCAGCACAAACAGCAACTTGTGCTGATATTGGATCAGATCTCCCTTGTCCATGTAGTCTTATTATTTATAATCTAAAATGCAAAACTGATCCTAAATCAAAGCTCCTACTCTGAGACGCTTGTTTCATACCACCCCAGGTTCGTAGGCTGAGAAAAGGGGCTTAAAAATTGTACTAACGACTAAGGTTTGAAGGCTGTACACCATGTCCCTGGAACCCTAACACCATGTCTTAGTTTTACACAGGTCCCTGCAGAGTTTTGCAGTATTGCTTAACGAGCTAAGACCAGAGCCTCAGCCAGCTCTGAGGTCATTAGCCAAGCAAGATCAATAGGGAGCTATTGAAAATGAAAAATATATAACAGCAGGGAAAGTGTGGCACTCCATGTTGCCCTCATCACTTCAGACCTGTGTGCATTCCAAATGTCACCCTGTTCCCTGCACAGTGCACTATTTTTGACCATAGACCTATGAACCCTGGTCAAAACTAGTGAAAAGGGTGCCATTTGGGACACAATGTTGGTATTGATCTCTTACCGGTCCGCTGTATATCACTCTCCTAATGAACTCACCCATGTACCAAAGGTCACAGATAAATACTAGGCCATGAGGACTACATTTTACATCCCCAGTCCATGTGACCAATCCTTTCGGAGGAAGACGGAAGATGTCTCTGTTATTGTGATAAATTGTGTTGGACTTCAGAGACGGGAGTCCAGAAAAAGTATGTTTGGCTGGCTGTAGTGTTTTAAACTTTAAAGGGTGTTCCACTTGTCTGAAGTCTTATCCCTGATGCAGATATATTTCACTTACTTAGGTATTTGATAATATTGTGTTTTGTCGGAATCATAGTATGACACTATGTATACTACAATATGTGCACTATAATCACACTATAATCACACTATGATGATACCCTATTCATTCTGAAAATATGTCTGAACCAGTGTTCACCCTAATCCAATTCATATGACAAAAATGATATGTTATATAACAACAAAATTAAACTGACCAAAATTAACTAACTTTTCATAAATCTAATCAAATATAATATACAGCAAATTACAGTAATCACAGACATGTTGTTGCAAATGATTGTCTAATAATGATGATAATGGTTTCAAATAATACAGCTACAGACGTTTTGTGAATAATACTGCGAAACATAAATGTTATCTAACCAGATTCATACAGCTGGGCAGTTTAATGCCTCAGAATGTGAAAATCAACTGTAACATCATGAGATTAGATTTGATTAGTCACGTGCACAGGGTCGCAGATGTAGTTGCAGGGTACAGGGAAATTCTTAAGCTCAGAGCTCTATGTGAATGAAACAATAAAGAAAAATATAAATCAATAAATTGTATTTTTAAATACATATTTACAACTGTAAAAATGAAAAATGTCCATTGGGGTGGGGGCAGGATAAATGTCTATTACTATTAGTAATAGCTGTAACGTGAAAGTTGTGGCCATTAGAATGGTACCCCCAGGTCTAATAGAATCTCCCTGTCCATAAATTTTATCTCAATGGCGTTTGAGGCCTTTGTTAGTAAGCCTTTGTGTGCTTGCCTTGGTAAATGTCTTTGTGTGTGTGTGTGTGTGTGTGTGTGTGTGTGTGTGTGTGTGTGTGTGTGTGTGTGTGTGTGTGTGTGTGTGTGTGTGTGTGTGTGTGTGTGTGTGTGTGTGTGTGTGTGTGTGTGTGTGTGTGTGTGTGTGTGTGTGTGTGTGTGTGTGTGTGTGTGTGTGTGTTAGTCCTTCTGTGTGGGTGTGCGTGTGTATCAGGACAGCTCCGGGCATTGACATTTCTCAGTATGATTCAATCACCCTCACTTGCCCAGGTCAGGCTCCTATCACATGACATGGGCACAGGGCTTCCTAGTGCCCCAAGCCATTCAGAGACAGGAAAACATGTGAACTGAGTCAGCACTGTGTGAAATGGCTTTCATTACAGTTCAAATCTGTATTTTCCACCACCGAATGGCCTGTGAAAACACCCTGTTCCTGGGTATGTTCCCTAGCCCAAGGAGGAAACTGACATCGGCGAAGGTCAACCAGAGGGCACTGATGCTAGTTTTTTTGCTTTGGACACATAATGTGATGTTACTGATGTGTTCCAAGGGAAGGATGATGGGGTATATTGATATGATCACTGATTGGTGTTTATTGACAGTTGTGTTGCCGTGTGATCTTTGGGTGCAATGTTGAACTTGTTTATGACCATATATGGGCTTACAGTGCATTTTGTTACGTTACAGCCTTATTCTTAAATGAATTGATTAAAAAAATGTCCTCATCAATCTACACACAATCCATAATGACAAAGCATAATAATCCATAATGACAAAGCAAAAACAGGCTTTTTGAAATGTATGCAAATTTGTAAAAAATAAAAACCTGAAATATCACATTTACATAAGTATTCATACCCTTACTCAGTACTTTGTTGAAGCACCTTTGGAAGCGATTACAGCCTTGAGTCTCCTTGGGTGTGACGCTACAAGCTTGGCACACCTGTATTTGGGGAGTTTCTCCCATTCTTTTCTGCAAATCCTCTCAAGCTCTGTCAGGTTGGATGGGGAGCGTCGCTGCTCAGGTATTTTCAGGTCTCTCGCTCGGGTTCAAGTCCGGGCTCTGGTTGGTCGACTCAAGGACATGGTGACTTGTCAACTCCTGCGTTGTCTTGGCTGTGTGCTTAGGGTTGTTGTCATATTGGAAGGTGAACCTTTGCTGCAGACTGAGGTCCTGAGCGCTCTGGAGCAGGTTTTCATCAATGATCTCTCTGTACTTTGCTGCGTTCATCTTTCCCTTGACACTGATGAGTCTCCCAGTTCCTGCCTCTGAAAAACATCCCCACAGCATGCTTCACCGTAGGGATGGTTTTGGCCAGGTGATGAGCGGTGCCTAGTTTCCTCCAGACGTGACCCTTGGCCTTCTCCCATCTCCACAGAGGAACTCTGGAGCTCTGTCAGAGTGACCATCGGGTTCTTGGTCACCTCCCTGACCAAGGACTTTCTCCCCCAATTGCTCAGTTTGGCCGGGCGGCCAGCTCTAGGAAGAGTATTCCATTTAAGAATGATGGAGGTGGTCTCCCGGGTGGCGCAGTGGTTAAGGTCACTGTACTGCAGTGCCAGCTGTGCCATCAGAGACTCTGGGTTCGCCCAGGCTCTGTCGTAACCGGCCGTGACCGGGAGGGCCGTGGGGCGACGCACAAATGGCCTAACGTCGTCCGGGTTAAGGAGGGCTTGGCCGTTAGGGATGTCCTTGTCTCATCGCTCACCAGCGACTCCTGTGGCGGGCCGAACACAGTGCACGCTAACCACGGTGTTTCCTCCGAAACATGGGTGCGGCTGGCTTCCGGGTTGGATGCGCGCTGTGTTAAGAAGCAGTGCGGCTTGGTTGGGTTGTGTATCGGAGGACGCATGACTTTCAACTTTCGTCTCTCCCGAGCCCGTATAGGAGTTGTAGCAATGAAACAAGATAGTAGCTACTAAAAAACAATTGAATACCACAAAATTGGGGAGAAAAAGGGGTAAAAAAAAGAATGATGGAGGTCACTGCAGATATTTTTTGGTACCCTTCCAAAGATCGGTGCCTCGACACCTTCCTGTCTCGGAGCTCTACGGACAATTCCCTCGACCTCATGATTTGGTTTTTGGTCTGACATGCGATGTCAACTGTGGGACCTTATATAGACAGGTGTGTGCCTTTCCAAATCATGTCCAATCAATTGGATGTACCACAAGTGGACTCCAATCAAGTTGGAGAAACATCTCAAGGATGATTAATTGAAACAGGACGCACCTAAGCTCAATTTCGAGTCTCATAGCAAAGGGTCTGAATACTTACATAAATGAGGTATTTCTGTTTTTTTCCCCTTCACCTTTGCACAACATGATGCTGCCACCCCTGTGCTTCACGGTTGGGATGGTGTTCTTCGGCTTGCAAGCCTTCCCCTTTTTCCTCCAAACATAACGATGGTCATTATGGTCAAACAGTTCTATTTTTGTTTCAAAAAAGTATGATCTTTGTCCCCCTGTGCAAACTGTAGTCTGGCTTTTTTTAATGGCAGTTTTGGATATAACCTGAAAGGCCGCTCTTCCTTGCTGAGCTTTTTTAAATGGCCGTTTTGGAGCAGTGGCTTCTTCCTTGCTGAGCGGCCTTCCAGGTTATGTCGATATAGGACTCGTTTTACTGTGGATGTAGATACTTTGTACCTGTTTCCTCCAGCATCTTCACAAGGTCCTTTGCTGTTGTTCTGGGATTGATTTGCACTTTTCACACCAAAGTACGTTCATCTCTAGGAGACAGAACACGTCTCCTTCCTGAATGGTATGATGGCTGCGTGGTTCCATGGTGTTTATACTTGCGTACTGTTGTTTGTACAGATGAACGTGGTATCTTCAGGTGTTTGGAAATTGCTCCCAAGGATGAACCAGACTTGTGAAGGTCTACATTTTTTTCTGAGGTCTTGGCTGATTTCTTTTGATTTTCCCATGATGTCAAGCAAAGAGGCAGTGAGTTTGAAGGTAGGCCTTGAAATACATCCACAGGTACACCTCCAATTGACTCAAATGATATCAATTAGCCAATCAGAATTTTCTAATGCCATGACATCATTTTCTTGAATATTCCAAGCTGTTTAGAGGCACAGTCAATTTAGTGTATGTAAACTTCTGACCCACTGGAATAGTGATACAGTGAATAATAAGTGAAATAATCTGTCTGTAAACAATTGTTGGAAAAATGACTTGTGTCGTGCACGAAGTAGATTCCCTAACCGACTTGACAAAACTATAGTTTGTTAACAACATAATTGCAGAGTGGTTGAAAAATGAGTTTTAATGACTCCAACCTAAGTGTATGTAAACTTCCGACTTCAACTCTTAAAGCTCTTTAACTATTTGTTATTTTTATTTATTTTTGGGGGGGGGATAATTTTCTTAAAACTGCAATGTTGATTAAGGGCTTTTTTGTTATTATTTCACTGTAAGGTCTACTACACCTGTTATATTCGACGCATGTGACAAATACAATTTGATTTCATTTGAAGAGAGAGGCAAGAGTTGTGTAGCCGATGAACTGAAATATTTGCTAGATATCAAATCAAATCAAATTTATTTATATAGCCCTTTGTACATCAGCTGATACCTCAAAGTGCTGTACAGAAACCCAGCCTAAAGCCCCAAACAGCAAGCAATGCAGGTGTAGAAGCACGGTGGCTAGGAAAAACTCCCTAGAAAGGCCAAAACCTAGGAAGAAACCTAGACAGGAACCAGGCTGCGTGGGGTGGCCAGTCCTCTTCTGGCTGTGCCGGGTGGAGATTATAACAGAACATGGCCAAGATGTTCAAATGTTCATAAATGACCAGCATGGTCAAATAATAATAATCACAGTCAGAACAGTTGAAACTGGAGCAGCAGCACGGCCAGGTGGACTGGGGACAGTAAGGAGTGATCATGTCAAGTAGTCCTGAGGCATGGTCCTAGGGCTCAGGTCCTCTGAGAGAGAGAAAGAAAGAGAGAAAGAGAGAATTAGAGAGAGCATACTCAAGGGGGGAGGGGGCGCCAACCCAGACAGGAAGATCACATCAGTGACTCAACCCACTCAAGTGACGCACCCCTCCTAGGGACGGTATGAAAGAGCCCTAGTAAGCCAGTGACTCAGACCCTGTAATAGAGTTAGAGGCAGAGAATCCCAGTGGAAAGAGGGGAACTGGCCAGGCAGAGACAGCAAGGGTGGTTCGTTGCTCCAGAGCCTTTCCGTTCACCTTCACACTCCTGGGCCAGACTACACTCAATCATATGACCCACTGAAGAGATGGGTCTTCAGTAAAGACTTAAAGGTTGAGACCGAGTTTGCGTCTCTCACATGGGTAGGCAGACCATTCCATAAAAATGGAGCTCTATAGGAGAAATCCATATAAGCCCATGTAATGCTTTGTAGGTTAGCAGTAAAACCTTGAAATCAGCCCTTGCCTTGACAGGAAGCCAGTGTAGGGAGGCTAGCACTGGAGTAATATGATCACATTTTTGGGGGGTTCTAGTCAGGATTCTAGCAGCCGTATTTAGCACTAACTGAATTTTATTTAGTGCTTTATCCGGGAAGCTGGAAAGTAGAGCATTGCAGTAGTCTAACCTAGAAGTGACAAAAGCATGGATTCATTTTTCTGCATCATTTTTGGACAGAAGGTTTCTGATTTTTGCAATGTTACGTAGATGGAAAAAAGCTGTCCTTGAAACAGTCTTGATATGTTCTTCAAAAGAGGTCCTTCACAGTTTTATTTGAGACGACTGTACAACCATTAAGATTAATTGTCAGATTCAACAGAAGATCTCTTTGTTTCTTGGGACCTAGAACAAGCATCTCTGTTTTGTCCGAGTTTAAAAGTAGAAAGTTTGCAGCCATCCACTTCCTTATGTCTGAAACACATGCTTCTAGCGAGGGCAATTTTGGGGCTTCACCATGTTTTATTGAAATGTACAGCTGTGTGTAATCCGTATTGCAGTGAAAGTTAACATTATGTTTGCGAATGACATCCCCAAGAGGTAAAATATATAGTGAGTTACTTGAACTCTGTGAAGAATTTAATTGGGTGGCAATTTCTGAGGCTGGTAACTCTGATGAACTTATCCTCTGCAGCAGAGGTAACTCTGGGTCTCCCTTTCCTGTGGTGGTCCGCGTGAGAGCCTGTTTCATCATAGCGTTTGATGGTTTTTGCAACTGCACTTGAAGAAACTTGAAAAGTTTTCCGTAATGACTGACCTTCGTGTCTTAAAGTAATGATGGACTGTTGTTTTTCTTTGCTTATTTGAGCTGTTATTACCATAATATGGACTTGGTATTTTACCAAATAGGGCCATCTTCTGTATACCACCCCTGTATACCACAACACAACTGATTGGCTCAAACGCATAAGAAGGCACACCTGTTAATTGAAATGAATTCCAGGTGACGACCTCATGAAGCTGGTTGAGAGAATGCCAAGAGTGTGCAAAGCTGTCATCATGGCAAAGGGTGATAAAATATATTTTGATTCGTTTAACACTTTTTTGGTTACTACATGATATGTGTAATTTCATAGTTGTGATGTCTTCCCTATTATTCTACAATGTAGAAAATAGTACAAATAAAACTTTTGACTGGTAGTGTATATATACACTGCTCAAAAAAATAAAGGGAACACTTTAACAACACAATGTAACTCCAAGTCAATCACACTTCTGTGAAATCAAACTGTCCACTTAGGAAGCAACATTGATTGACAATAAATTTCACATGCTGTTGTGCATATGGAATAGACAACAGGTGGAAATTATAGGCAATTAGCAAGACACCAACAATAAAGGAGTGGTTCTGCAGGTGGTGACCACAGACCACTTCTCAGTTCCTATGCTTCCTGGCTGATGTTTTGGTCACTTTTGAATGCTGGCGGTGCTTTCACTCTAGTGGTAGCATGAGACGGAGTCTACAACCCACACAAATGGCTCAGGTAGTGCAGCTCATCCAGGATGGCACATCAATTCAAGCTGTGGCAAGAAGGTTTGCTGTGTCTGTCAGCGTAGTGTCCAGAGCATGGTCGCGCTACCAGGAGACAGGTCAGTACACCAGGAGACGTGGAGGAGGCCATAGGAGGGCAACAACCCAGCAGCAGGACCGCTACCTCCACCTTTGTGCAAGGAGGAGCAGGAGGAGCACTGCCAGAGCCCTGCAAAATGACCTCCATCAGGCCACAAATGTGCATGTGTCTGCTCAAACGGTCAGAAACAGACTCCGTGAGGGTGGTATGAGGGCCCGACGTCCACAGGTGGGGGTTGTGCTTACAGCCCAACACCGTGCAGGACGTTTGGCATTTGCCAGAGAACACCAAGATTGGCAAATTCGCCACTGGAGCCCTGTGCTCTTCACAGATGAAAGCAGGTTCACACTGAGCACATGTGACAGACGTGGCAGAGTCTGGAGACGCCGTGGAGAACGTTCTGCTGCCTGCAACATCCTCTAGCATGACCGGTTTGGCGGTGGGTCAGTCATGGTGTGGGTGGCATTTCTTTGGGGGGCCGCACAGCCCTCCATGTGCTCGCCAGAGGTAGCCTGACTGCCATTAGGTACCGAGATGAGATCCTCAGACCCATTGTGAGACCATATGCTGGTGCGGTTGGCCCTGGGTTCCTCCTAATGCAAGACAATGCTAGACCTCATGTGGCTGGAGTGTGTCAGCAATTCCTGCAAGAGGAAGGCATTGATGCTATGGACTGGCCCGCCTGTTCCCCAGACCTGAATCCAATTGAGCACATCTGGGACATCATGTCTCGCTCCATTCACCAACATCCTAGATCTGAATGAATGAAATATTCTTATTAAATACTTTTTTCTTTACATAGTTGAATGTGCTGACAACAAAATCCCTCAGGAGACCATCCGCCACCTCATCAGGAGCATGCCCAGGTGTTGTAGGGAGGTCATACAGGCATGTGGAGGCCACACTCACTACTGAGCCTCATTTTGCACCACAGACTGTCCAGGAGTTGGCGGATGCTTTAGTCCAGGTCTCGGAGGAGATCCCTCAGGAGACCATCCGCCACCTCATCAGGAGGATGCCCAGGTGTTGTAGGGAGGTCATACAGGCATGTGGAGGCCACACTCACTACTGAGCCTCATTTTGACTTGTTTTAAGGACATTACATCAAAGTTGGATCAGCCTGTAGTGTGGTGTTCCACTTTAATTTTGAGTGTGACTTCAAATCCAGACCTACATGGGTTGATAATTTGTGTGTGATTTTGTTGTCAGCACATTCAACTATGTAAAGAAAAAAGTATTTAATAAGAATATTTCATTCATTCAGATCTAGGATGTGTTATTTTACTGTTCCCTTTATTTTTTTGAGCAGTGTATATCCATTGATCTTTAAGAATATAACTTATAAATGATAAATGTCTCATGAGCTTAGTTGAACAGTCACTCCATGAGAACCCAAAATATAAGCTTGTTTTACTCCAGAGACTGCAAGAAACCCTTTAATTATTGTGAAGATTATTGTTTCCCGAGGTCGGAAGTCAGATGTTTCAGAGTTCCCAGTTGTTCTGAAGGCAGCATTTCTGTTTTGTGCTAACTCCCGATTTCATCACTACAAGCGTTATTTTCTTGCCAGATACTCTCCATGCCCATGTGCTGGATAGGCCAAGTGCAAAGTCGAACACAGCCAATGGAAATGCACACCCAGCCAGGCTCAGCAAAGAGAAAGAATGAGCGAGAGAGCAGGGTTGTACACCACAGTTACACATAGTTAAATGCAATACGTCATTCCAAAATGCTAACAAATGCTGACATTTAATCGATTACAAATTGCACGACCCTCACATGGATGAAATAAAAAAAATACCAAACCCTTCCCCTGAGTGAAACTGAAAACACGACCCTCCCCCATTTTCCTGTGACCATATTTTACGAAGACCATTTGATTCTGAGCTCGTCCATATACAGTGTGTATGTGAAAACTATTTATAAAATGCATACTTTCAGTTTTTCCGAACTCACTTCACTTTCTCATACAGTGGGAAACTTGCGCTACCCGCAGTTGTCACATGCGCATATTAATCGCTGCAACACAGATTAAACTGTTTACATGTCCTAATAATTCGAAAGATTTCTCAGAAAACCAGGTGTTCCAATTAATAGTGTGCATGTAAATGTACTAATTGACTTCAATATAAAAGGTCTGAGTGCTTTGATAGTGAACTGGCCAGTGCATTTGCAAGGACTTTTCCTACCACCACTTATTTGCATCACGTGGCATGCTCCATTTAGCTCGTACCACAAACTAATAAGGGTCCACGAAGATGCACGTTTGACTTTGGGACTGAAAAACACGTTTGTAGGCTTTAATCATTTAATCAATGACAAAAAAAGGATAGAGAACATGTTGGATCAATATGGGAAGACCACTGAGTCAATCTTTACTTCATTGACTGTGTTCACGTGTCCACTCAGTGAAGCCTGAAACATAATATTAAAATCCCCTGCATGCTTTGCTTTATGTACCACAGTTAAGGGGGTGAAGATGAATGTAGCCTAGTTATAGAAATATGATGCTTTATGTTGTTATATTGGTTCACATGTGCTTTCACTTGTTTTGATGGCTAATAATGGATTATACTGAGCTGGGCCTATTCCTCTTTCAGTCCAACTGTGGAGTTGGTGATAAGTGACATGGAGTTGAAATATTTCTGTTTATTTTAATTTTATGTTCGTAGTCTGCCCATATATTTTGTGGGGGAAAAATTGTCATTTTGTTCTAACCATTTACAAAAATGATACAATCTACATGGTTCAGTTTTTTATTTTATTTATTTCACCTTTATTTAACCAGGTAGGCTAGTTGAGAACAAGTTCTCATTTACAACTGAGACCTGGCCAAGATAAAGCATAGCAGTGTGAACAGACAACACAGAGTTACACATGGAGTAAACAATTAACAAGGCAATAACACAGTAGGGAAAAAAAGAAAAAAAATAGTCTATATACATTGTGTGCAAAAGGCATGAGGAGGTAGGCGAATAATTACAATTTTCAGATTAACACTGGAGTGATAAATGATCAGATGGTCATGTACTGGTGTGCAAAAGAGCACAAAAGTAAATAAATACAAACAGTATGGGGATGAGGTAGGTAAATTGGGTGGGCTATTTACCGATAGACTATGTACAGCTGCAGTGATCAGTTAGCTGCTCAGATAGCAGATGTTTGAAGTTGGTGAGGGAGATAAATGTCTACAACTTCAGCGATTTTTGCAATTTGTTCCAGTCACAGGCAGCAGAGAACTGGAACAAAAGGCAGCCAAATGAGGTGTTGGCTTTAGGCATGATCAGTGAGATACACCTGCTGGAGCGCATGCTACGGTTGGGTGTTGCCATCGTGACCAGTGAACTGAGATAAGGCGGAGCTTTACCGAGCATGAACTTGTAGATGACCTGGAGCCAGTGGGTCTGGCGACGAATATGTAGCGAGGGCCAACCCAGTAACTGGAACATCAACTGAAAAATGCATGAACTTCACATGGACAACTCAACCCTATATCTCTAACTATCAAATAGAACATACAACATGATGTTCATTAAAGATGTTGAATAAATTCAACGTATTTTCAGACAAAATATTATTTTGGCATTTGTGTGTGTGTATCTGCATGGCAAGAACAATGCCCAGTATCAGACCATAATAATCCAAACAAAAATCAGTCAGAAGGTTGAGGCTTTCAATCAAAGTACAAACAATGCTCCTACATCTTCCATTAATTCATGTAGGACCCTGCGGAAAATCCACATCGTCTGAACTCGATAGAGACAAGGGGAGGGGTTTGGGGTTTTTACGTCAACTGGATTTGATTATTTTGAACGGGTCAAGATGGCGGAGAAGAGCGGGTTGAAGCATCGGAATCACTCTTTCGACGAAGGTATTATTTACCCTTAATTTGTAAATTATATCTAAACATAAATATAATTAGGTTGTTTTGTGGGATTGACGATAATATCTCTGTTTCATTCTGAGCTAACGTTATCACGGACGAGGGAACGCTATATCGCGTTCCAGTGCAGAGCATCCATCCCATTATTCGTTTTCCTACTCAACATCACTTTTCAATTTTGGGAAGAAAATGTTGAATTAAAATGAACGTCTTGATTGGGTCTGACTGAAACTAAATATTATGACAACCCAAATGTTTCAGTCCACAAAGTCAAAGCCTACCTAGCCGGGAATAATAAGTTAGCACTACACAATAAACTGGCTACTGACTGTTCCTTTTTGTAATGCTAGCTAGCTAATTTGTTATCTGGTTGACATTTACGTCTTACTTGCTAGTTTTAGTAAATCCAGATAATCTTCGTTTTTTTTTGCCATCTAGCGAACTACCCGTATGTCTTGCCACATTAGCCAACACTGGTACCGTATGTGAAGGCATGAACCACCTTATGTCAAAGCTAATGGTAATCTTCAAGTGTCAATGTCATTGTTCGATAGCTGGCCAAATTAATTTCAAGTAGTCAAGGTTACTAGTTAGTTAGCTATCGTGAGCTTGTAAACTGCTAGCTAGCTAGCTTTAAATGAATGATCTGACTAAGTACATGATGACCTGAATGACATGTGTTTTGTGTAACTAGCTAGCTATTTTAGTTGGCTAGCTGTCTAAACAGAGGTTTGTTAGAAGGTAACGCTCTAACGTTAGTCTACTGCAAACAGAATAGCTAACTAGCTAGTAGCCTTGCCTACTTGGAATTAATTTGGCCAGCTAGACGTTAGTTAGCTGCTGTAGTAGCTGGTCTTATCTACTCTCTTACACAACCTCTCACAAGGATTAACTAGCTAGTTTGTCTAGGCAGTTGACCATCAATGTTGGAATACTGTGCATACTTGATACCTTGCCATCTACTATATCATTAACTGTTTCAATACTGACTGCATGGAAGTAGGCCATTGCACTTTAACTGCTTCCACTATAAGCCCTAGAGATCAAGTTTGTTTACTTGCAGCAGTTGTTCCTGTAACCTTACCTAGGCCTGCTGCATTGATGCACAAGTTTAGGGTAGTCTCGCATGGTGTGTTTTTGAACATTGCCAGCATTGGGGGTTGTAGGAATGGCTTGAGTTGAAGGGGATGTGAGCTTGAGCTCTTGTTTTAAATGGATACTTTGTGATTTTTGGCAATGAGGCCCTTTATCTACTTCCGCAGAGTCCAATGACCTTCTGGATACCATTTTTATGTGTCCAGTATGAAGAAGTTAGAGGTTGTTTTGTGAGCCAATGCTAACCAGCATTGGCTACAGATTCCCATAGACTTCCAGTCAATGCGTTAATGTTAGTTAGCAATTTCCTTCAAACTAATATAAAATTGCATTAAAATATATGGTATCCACAACTTTCTTACTCTGGGGAAGTAGATAAAGGGCCTCATTGCTGAAATCCTGAAGTATTCCTTTAAGTTGGTTCTGCTAATTTGGACATAATTTGGACTTCTTGAAATGAGGCAAGGTCAGAGGTGTAGGAATATAAAAAAAAAAATTCCATACAAGGAGAGAACTGCGTTTGACCATCCATCCAAGCATGGGACATTAAGAGGATGGCAGATTTGTAAAAGGAAAGCTATTATTGGGATAGGGCAGGAGCCCATCTCCTGTTTCTAAAGTTTGAGGCTACTGTCTGGCTATCCAATGAAATGTTTTCCTATCCAATTTTCTCCCCATTTCCACCCTTAACCTAGGCCAAGCTTTTGCACCTCTTGGCTAACATTTTATGTGCTAGCTAGCTAGCTTAGTTGGAGCAGCCATTTAGCATAGCTTGCCCTCTCAACCAACATACATCCCTTGCAGTAATGACGACCTGAGTATGCTTTAATTTGTACTTAGACTGCCTACTGACTAGCAATACACTGAGTCCCGGTATCATCCTAACATGGCATTATCTGTGACACAACTGTCTCAGTGGACAACTGCTGACGGAAGAGATCTCTGGCTATAGGATGGTGACTAGGATCAGCAATCCTGACCTTAACGATTAGTAGGAGAAATACCAAACTGACTCGAGAGCAATGTCTATGCAACTTCAGCCTACATTGATATCTGCGCATGCATCTGAACAGAGTGCTGATAAGTGAGCAAGAGAACATTGGCCTAAGTGAACAACATTGCAGGCCCTAGGTTATAAAAAGCCTAGGTTAGCTCCATTTGACCTATGGCATGATTTTAACAGATTAGTGTCCCTACCCCATTGACGTTTAAATTTAAAATTTGTAAGGTTAGTGTTTAGGGATGTCCCAAGAATCCCGCATAGCACTAACCCATTAAGAATGGTTGATTCCTCTAGAGTCTAGACTGTAGGCAGGGAGGCATGCCAGCACGTCTGAAATGCCATTGAACTCTAGCCTCGATTATTTTTTTTATTTCTGATGTCATACAGGTTATAGATCACATCTTGCCCAATATCTTGCTTCATATTCATGGCATTTCAGTATCGATTTCTCAGATTTGTCACGACTGCTGTTCACTTCACGCAGCAGCCTAGAGTTTACTGCCACCATTGTATCCCTCCTGTCATTTCTCCCCACCTTGACAACTCTCTCTGGTGTTGATGCTTTTTGATTGATGCCCTTTGGGTAAAGGGCTTGATGAGGTACACTTCCGAGGCTCAAAAAACAGTCCCCACTCTACACTAGGGATGTTATGATTCACTAATGGACATCGGTCCCAAACAGATACAAATGTATCGTGCATCGGTCAGAAAATCGTTTTGAAACATTACAGATCACAATTCACTTTTTGTTGCACATATTACTTGTATACCTTCCAAAAAATACCATGTTTTGTGACAACTGATGCGTCCTCTCCTTCAGTATCGAACTAAGCGTGTAACTGTGAGTCATTGATCTAAAAGGCATTTTGCATGCCAAACAACTTCCAGGGAATATCAGTAGCCTAGTCAAACTGTTCCCAGTGTTGCGCACTGACCAACATGCGGTAGGCAGCCTGATCATGCACATCTTCAGATTTTAAATGCTGAAATGGCTTGTGCAATATTAGGCTTTATTAGAGTGACAACCCTTGTAAGTTGCTATGTTATTGTTATCTATGCTGTGTTGAAAATGTTTTTTACCGGAATAAAAGTAAGCTACTGTAGACAACTCTAATCTGCTATAGGCTACCTGTTGAACGGGGCGTAACATTTGAAATAATTTTGATTGTTCAGGTTCACAATCAGCAATAGTTTTGGTAGTTTTGCATTAGATAATCAGTGTATAATGTAGATATACAGGGTAAGGTATACAGGTTTTTAGATATACAGGGTAAGGTTGACAATTTCATAACCAAGACAGTAATCATTCTGTGAGGCAAACTGCCTGGCCAAAGTAGGAGAAAATAAGCTCACTAAACTTCCAAACGGTCAAAATCATTTGATTTTGAGATGGGGTGAAATCCAAAGTTGTGCTATATATTCATTGGCTATGTCATAGCTAATCTGTAAATGTTAAATATTCGTACATTATTAGCTCAAACACTTAATCTGCAACAATGACAAGTTAATTAGTGGGGGAGTGATTTCAGCTAAATTGCCCCCCTGCCCATATCTGATAGTGGTAGTGGGGTGGTAGATGCCTAATCTCCTTTATGGCTCAGATCCGGTGCCTACATGGTTCATACTCCATAATTAAGCAATAAACCCTGAGGTGGTGTGGTATACGGCCAATATACCACGGCTAAGGGCTGTTCTTATGCACAACGCAATACAGAGTGACTGGACACCGCCGCTGTGGTATATTGGCCATATACTGCAAACCCCTGAGGTGCCTTACTGTCATTATGAATAGGTTACCATCTTAATTAGATCATTAAAACAAAATGTTTTGTCATACCCGTGGTATACGGTCTATTGTACCATGGCTTTCAGCCAAACAATATTCAGGGTTCAAACCACCCAGTTTATTAATCATGACACACACACGCCATAGACCTACATCATTTATACACACGTCAGCTCACAGATTCGGCTCATGAGCTCCATTAGCAGCACATTTTCTAACTTTTTTTTTTAAGAATGGAAAATTTGTTTATGCAACATGTTAGTGCATCAACTTTTTTTTTTCTCTCTTCAATCAAACCGAATCACACCAAATCATTTCAAACTAAAACTTCTCGTTCTTGTATCATATCGGATCCTATGTATCTAAAGTCAGCACAAAAAAAGTCCCTTTTTCAGGACCCAGTCTTTCAAAGATAATTTGTAAAAATCCAAAACGTCACAGATCTTCATTGTAAAGGGTTTAAACACTGTTTCCCATGCTTGTTCAATGAACCATAAACAATTAATGAACATGCACCTGTGGAACGGTCGTTGAGACACTAACAGCTTACAGACGGTAGGCAATTAAAACCTAGGCCACTAAAGAGGCCTTCCTACTGACTCTGAAATACAACAAAAGAAAGATGCCCAGGGTCCCTGCTCATCTGTGTGAACGTGCATTAGGCATGCTGCAAGGAGGCATAAGGACTGCAGATCTGGCCAGGGCAATAAATTCCAATGTCCGTACTGTGAGATGCCTAAGACCGTGCTACAGGGAGACAGGACGGACAGCTGATTGTCCTCGCAGTGGCAGACCACGTGTAACAACACCTGCACAGGATCGATACATCCAAACATCACACATGTGGGACATGTACAGGATGGAAACAACTGCCCGAGTTACAGCAGGAATGCACATTCCCTCTGTCAGTGCTCAGACTGTCCACAGTAGGCTGAGAGGGGCTTGACTGAGGGCTTGTAGGCCTGTTGTAAGGCAGGTCCTCACCAGACATCACCGGCAACAATGTCCTATGGGTACAAACCCACAGTCGCTGGACCAGACAGGACTGGCAAAAAGTGCTCTTCACTGACGAGTTGTGTTTTTGTCTCACCAGGTGTGATGGTTGGATTTGTTTTTCGTCGACGCAATGAGCGCTACACTGAGGCCTGTACTCTGGAGCGGGATCGATGTGAAGGGTCTGTCATGGTCTGGGGTGGTGTGTCACAGGTGCCGATACAGTATGTATTGCAATGGATGTTCCAAACGGGCTATTGATCACTATATGTCTGCTGCAGAGGGACCAGAGAACCATGAGAAAATCAGTCTTGGAAATAAGTGTTGGAAACATATTGGTTCACTATTTAAAAAGATGGAGAACAAGCTATGAAGGAAGAATACTGGAGTTTTGGTGCAAGTACAGCCAAATAGCGCAAAAATAATATGGCAATATTATCAAAGCAATATGATGGTTTGTCAAAATTAATGTCCCTATAACTATAGTTTTCTTTTTCTTGCCCCAGTCCACTGCCTAATGCACGCATGACTCCTTTCTATGCACACTGAAATTGCAATACGCTTTCACCGGGCAATTCAGAGAAACCAAACAATAAGATCGTATTTTATAACTTGGCAATAGAACAAGCTATCAAATTGTGATTTATTATGAGCTGTTTTTGGATTGCATAAACAACAAATTGTGTGATGGTGGGGATGCTGGTGTTGTTCCAAACAAAACCAGTGTGCTTGCTGTAGTTTCTCAACGAAACTGCTAGGAGACCTCAAAAAGCATCTTATAGTTGAAGACTCTTGAGATATTTGAGTCACTCGCATATTTGAGTGCTCTAGGCTGGTCCCCTGACGTTTGGCATGATAACATGTTGGTATATGACCAAAGCGCTCAAAATAATGCAGCAAGTCTTCCTGAGCCATGAACTCTCTCATCCTGTACCTAGTCAGATCATTCATCACTTGCTCCTCCCAACAGCATTGGCTTCCAGCTGCTAATTTGGCCAAACAAGCTTCTATCCTCTTCATGTCTATCCTCATAGGCTGTTAGAACCAATGGGTTCACATGTTTTTTGAAAAACTGGGTCGGTTTTTTGAAAAACTGGGTCGGTTTTTTGAAAAACTGGGTCGAATCAATCTTAAATCTTCCCTTCCATCTACTAACCCTTTTTCAGTCCAACTCCCCCTGTAATCTGAAAGCCATATTGCTCAGCCAGATATGGTGTAGGCCTAAACCCATTCAGTCCTTTCAGGACTCTGAAGATGGTGTAGACCGGGACGGACGATAGTGATTACGCTTTCAAGTTCGTAATGCAGCCTAGCCAAATGGAGACATTGTGAATGGTCATCCTCTGGCTGTTATTCTAGATTAGGGTTCCTTGAGGGCTGCAGTGTGTGTAGGCTTTTGTTCCATTCCAGCTGTAACAATGCGACTCCAGGTGCGTTTAGCTAGTGCTGGTCATGAAGAAAGACCTGCACACACTTTGAACTCTCCAAGACCGTGGATGCCCAATCCGGTGCTGCACTAGGTTTAGGCCTATGCCTACACGGACGTTTTCCGCCCACAGGCTTTTGCATTGAACATGCTTTTTAGTACAGGTTTAGGTTTGTCTAGGAGTTGTCCAGATGTTACCTGCTGTGCCCTAGTCTGAAACTTGTATTTAGTTTAACATTCTAATAGATGCCCATTGAGGTGCCCAATCAAGCATTCTTATTGCCCATATTAAGTCCTACAGTTTCGGTACTGCAGCACAAGGCATTATTATTTATACGAAGCGTTCGGTCATGGTGGTCAGTCAAGGCCATGGCTATGATGAACAGTTGCTTGTTGTGTAGATGTTTAACAAGTTATTCAATTAGCATAGCAATTAGCACGACTGGTTGCTTTGCCTTTAAAACCCCTTAAATGTCACGCTCGTGTTATGCTGACCTAGTCTGAAATGACAGGGCTTTATTTGTCTTGCTTTCTGACTGGCCGGTGATGACTGCAGTGTTGTCTTCTGTAATGTGGTGAGGGTGGCTGCGTGTGCCCCTCATTATGATCCCCCTCTCCCAATGGGCTGACTGTCCTTGGGAGGAGCTCTCTGTCTTTATTAATGAAAGAATTTGGCAGGGGAGGCCGACTGATGTAGCGCTGGCAGGGCTGCACAGTCTGCCTGCTAGGTAGGTGTGTGTGTGTGTGTGTGTGTGTGTGTGTTTTTGTTCTAACTGCTCTAACCACTGTTTGTTTCATACCCCTTCGCAAACTGCAAACTTGGCAGCCCAGTTCCTGCCACTTTGTTTCCTGTTGTGCATTTCAGGGAGCGTATGGTACAGACTGTATTCTTTCAGATGTTTCACCCAAAGAGCAGCTCAACTATTAAGAGAATATCAGCATATATTGTAGTTCTTCATTGAATTGCATCCATAAAAGATTCATGATAGTCATTTAGGCCTACTCATGATTGCTGCTCTCCTATCGTTTGACTTGAATGTTTTTACTTTGGCATACTGACATGTCTGAAGTCAAGAACCTTTTGACATCAAAGCTTGTGACTTATGACTGGGACCCATTATTGATATGACTGCAGTCTGCTGTTTGACGGGACGGTTCCCACAAATAAAATTATTTTAATCTCTTCCAAGGACCTTACTGGTGTGATCAGAGCGGGCGTCTCTCAGACATAGACTACCGGTCTAAACCACACCGTAGAAAAACAGGAAGCAGAAAGGCAACCAGACACACCAACTTGCTGCTAGCTAACACTATATTTAGAAAACAAAAGAATCTTTGACATCCCGGAATCTGCAGAGTACCTTTTTGATATTTTTAAATGGATATTATAGTTCCAAGATTTGGCCTTGTTCCATTAACCCAAGGTTTAGACTAGATAGGTTTAACATGGCTACATATTAGTCTTAGCATCACTGAGTGGAAAACGTAATGAGTTAATATGCCCCAAAAATTAAGTTAAAGTAACACAGTTGAATTTATATTGTGGATGAACTAGTTGGCATATGCAGGTATCTCTGTGTAGTAACCACTTTCAGGTTTGAAATTGTTAAACTCTGATTTGGGAGGTTGACCTCTTAAGTTATAAATTGAGGACCTTCCCTTTAATGATCCTAAACATCTCTCCCAGGTGAGCATGGGGTGGAGGATGTGCCTCATAAGATGAGCCCTGAGGAAGAGAAGGCCCTGTTGTCGGAGGAAGATGCGTTGTCGGCCAGGCCGGTACAGATCGTTGTGGCTCACGAGGACGACCACGCCTTTGAGCTCGACGAGGCGGCGCTGGAGCGCATCCTGCTGCAGGAGCATGTGCGCGACCTCAACGTGGTGGTGGTGTCGGTGGCCGGTGCCTTCCGCAAGGGCAAGTCCTTCCTGCTGGACTTCATGCTGCGCTTCATGTACAACCAGGTGAGGCTATACACAAGTGTTCCTTGTACAGCCTACATGTACAATCAGGGCCTAAAATGAACTCCAACAGCCACTGTTAAAAGTTTTTTTTACTCAAATTACACCAACAAAACCCAGTAAAATAGATGTGCATGCGTTGTAATCTTTCTAAAACAACAAATGTATTACTAGTAATGTGGTACATGATTTAATGTTTGTCACAGGTTACCATGGTAATGCAATGGTTTCTGCCTGTGAGATTGAGTCTGACTAGTAGCTGCGTTGTCTTGTCTTCCCTAGCAATTGAAACAAACATAGAAAAGGTTGTGAACAAAACAATGTAAATAGCCAAGAAACACAAGTACAAAGTCTCACTTCGGTAGACTTTCATTCCAAGTAAATTAGACGTACTTTTATGCCTGTACCAGTGCTTCTAAAAATGTATCTTTCACTCAGCTCTTCACGTGTGCACAGCCCCCAGCCAGGCAGTGTTGCAACACTAGGTTGGGATAGGCTATAGGATTCGTAGCTCTGACTTTTGCGATTAATTTACCAGCTATGAAACGGTTTTGAAAACGGAAATATGCTACTGCAGCATTTATTTATCTATAAATGGGCTTTAATACATGACTTACAACCAGGAGAGGGAACACCCAGGCTTATGTACTATATGTACATTGTACATATACTACATAGGCATGCATTGTTACATGTAGAATTAGTTGTATTTAGGACACTTCCTGGGGTCAGCTACATTAAGGCATATACAATTTAAAAACACTTAAGTGGCCACGTGTGTTAGTGTGCAGTCTATACGGACAACACACATGCTCTGACCCACCAAGTATGGAAATACACAGGAAAGCAATGCAAACACAGGCTCTCAACCCGCCAGTCTGGAACACATAAACTCATGCTTTTGGCTAAGTAGATAGACGTCAGTTGATTTCCAAGTAGAAATTCACTTGGCGGCCAGTAGACTTCTGGTCTACTTGCCCCGACCGAAGAAATTGATGTCAAACCCCTGTGAGAACAGTAGCACGGCTCATGTCACATGTCTGGTGAACTTAATGTGGGTCTGAGTGCTTTGTGACCTGTGGGATTTCGCTGCATTGAAGAGCTGCAGCTGTGCTGTGAAATGATCCAGTGGCACTTATTGAAAATGTTGCCTGTTGGGCTACTTGGCAGTGCTTTGGGACATCTGCTAACATGAGTGTCCTTTGAACAAGTAGGACTTTCAGGACACTCCATTGGCCCTGATAGAACATTTTACAAGGATGGACTTCAAACAAACTTGTTAGATCAAATCACACAACTAACCAGAAATGATCTTGAAAACATTGTCCTCATACTTTTCACTGAAAGTGAAACTGTTAAGAGCTGCGAGGAATTCATTCATGCCATTCATCGGACACTTAAGTTTACTCCCTATCAGGATTTCTGCCACAACTTGCTAAACCCTTGTCAGTTAATTACCTTTCGCTGTTCATAACTTGTTTAGGGGGATGACCATAATCCGTTTGAGCTGTGCTTAAAGCTGATTTTTGGATAGCACAATGCTTGGGACTGTGGCCTGCTTTTGCAAGAACTCTGCCCTTTATTCCGGGAATAAAGGCTGCTTTTGTGTGTGGCCCTCGGTTTGAGCGGGATCGCCATCAATATGCAACTCAAGTATGCTAACAAACAGGAGGGTCTGGGTTAGGGGAGTTCAATAAGTAAAAATACCTATCCCCCTAGACACTTCATGCATATCTGGAATACATCTGATGGGTATAAGCAGGTACTGTGGTATTTCTTGCCCTCTAATAGTCTTGGTAGGGACTGGACCATATTGCTCGCTTATACCTTTCAGGTTTAAATGAATTGTCTAGGGGAAATGGCTAGAGGTTGTTTCTGGGCAAGGCCAGAGAGGACTGCTTCAGTCAACCAGAGGTGTGGCACTGTAGCTACATGGCTCATATGATCTTCAATCTCCTGCTTTGTCCTCTTTGTCCTTTCAGACATCCTGCTCCTGGCTGGGTGGGCACGAGGAGCCACTGACAGGCTTCACCTGGCGGGGGGGCTGCGAGAGGGAGACCACGGGCATCCTGGCATGGAGCGACGTGTTTGTGGTGGACAAGCCAGACGGGAGCAGGGTAAATACAAAGTTTCTTTTCCCTTGGATGGGCACACATTTTCTCCCAACTAATGTTGAATTGTTTTTAAGACCTTGCTCTCCAAAAGTAAAGTTTCTGATATTTTCAGACCACTAAAACGATGAGTCCATATTAAACGCCATCAGTTGTGAAGCAAAATGTGGAAATTATATGCCGTTTATCGTCTCCGTTCACTTTGGATTGCGGCATATAGCTGGATTTATAAAACAGATTTACGAACTTTGATTTTGGAGTGCAATGTCCCTTTTAACGACAAGATTTCAAATTTCCAGTTGTCCATTGGTTATTTCAACTGATTTAATACCCCTTGATTGGTGAAGAATATGACTTTGTAATTGATTTATCCATTCTCTGAAAGGTTGCGGTTCTTCTAATCGACACACAGGGGGCTTTCGACAGCCAATCAACCATCAAAGATTGTGCGACACTGTTTGCGTTGAGCACCATGACCAGCTCTGTACAGGTATGACACTCCCCCTCAGTGTTGTGTACCGTTTATATTAAGGTATTCATTACTTGAAGTAGGGGAGTTCTACACTGCGTATGTTTAATTGCCATTATTGAAAAAATCAATAATAGGGAACTGGGTGACTATAGGCTGTTTGGACGAGGAATGCCACTCTTGCTATACCCCTTTTGCCAGTAAGTATCAGGTTTGAGGAATTGAAAAATTAGACATTTTCGTGAGACTTCGTGCATTTTAAATACAGTTTATGAAGTTGTTGTCATGTGCTAGTTCTAGACTGACAATACCAGACTTTCCTCCTCCCCATACCAACTTTTCAATTCATGCAAAACATTGATTTGAAAGTGTGATCTCTGGACTTTAGTACACGTTATTGATGTTTTGATGATTTGTCACCCGTTAGGTTTACAACTTGTCTCAGAATGTGCAAGAAGATGACCTTCAACATCTCCAGGTGTGTGTGTGCACGCGCGTGTTTGGATTGTTTTGGATGGTGTACTTACAATCTTCAACACTGCTTTGGCCATGAGCTTTGGACATTGAACTCCACGAACAGATGCTGTAACTTGAAAAGGATCTTTACTGTGTTATATCATAGCTCTCCAGGGGGAAATGTCTACATGATATTCCTTTGATTGTCATCCATGCAATTGGAACTATTGTACTTAGTGGGTCATAAGTAGAGCACTTGTATGGAAGTGTATAGCTGCTTCCTCCCTTGTTAAAGATACACAATGGATGTTTTTAATTGCTAAATGAACTTCAAATTGACTTAATGTGACTGAAACAGGGTACCCCTTTTGGCTCGAGCACCCCTAGAAGCAAAAGTTATATATATATAGCCTCTCTAAAAACCTACTCAACAGAAGACTCTTAAATGAGGCGTGTTATTGACATCACTGTCCTATTAGACGGCATGTCAGCTGCAAGACTTCTCGTTGTTATTAATAGATTGTTTGACTGACTGTTGACCTTTTTGACGGGGACGTGGAGTATTACTCTGATTTATAGCTGACTTTTGTTTTTCCCTACCTAGCTCTTTACCGAATATGGAAGGCTGGCCTTGGAGGAAATCTATGAGAAACCCTTTCAGGTATTGTCACATTTTTCTGCTGCCTTTCCTGAATGAATGGCCTGCAACGCATTTCTCATTGGATAATAATGAAGAGGAGATTTGTAAGTAATTGTGATGGTGCTAATAGGCATCTCTAGTCTTATTTCAATATGGCTGCCATTACTTGACACTTTGTGAAAAGTCTATAGTCCTATAGTATCTTTAATATTTATTCCTTAATGTCCTTCCACAAGACTTTAATGTTTCTTATAAGAGACTGGAGCTACCCTTACGAGCATCCCTATGGCTTGGACGGAGGGAAGAGTTTCCTGGAGAAGAGATTACAAGTACGCATTTTTTCACTTGCTCCATTTGTTTTAAGAAAATCAGAGCTTTAACTTCTGACATTTCAGGAACTAAAGCACTTACACACATTCTAATTATGCATTCACTGTTCAAACAGCCTGTTTGTTTGCGCAGTCGTGCCAACACCTATGGACAATGTTATGACAACGACCAGTAGTCGGCTGTACAGCACATGGAAAATAAAAGCTGCCCACAAGGGTTCTGAAGGAATAAATGAAATGGAAGCCAACACTCCGACAGCTATGCTGCCTTCATCAGTGTTTTGGCACAAACCGATCTGAGACGGGGCTAATTCAAACAAATATTTGTCCAACCATTTACTTGAATAAGCAAGAGTCTCTCCACTGTTTGCAGGTGAAACAGAACCAGCATGAGGAGCTGCAGAATGTCAGGAAGCACATCCACTCCTGCTTCTCTAACATTGGCTGCTTCCTCCTGCCCCACCCCGGCCTCAAGGTGGCCACCAACCCCAACTTTGATGGCAGACTCACAGGTACGCTATAGGAAAAGGTTGCTAAATTATTCTTGTGGAAAGATTGCACACCTATCTCTGAGAGCATGAACAGTGCCTTTGAGGGCCATCTCTATTTTAAAATAGTAAATTTCCTCTTTTACTTCAGTAAAAGGGCGCTGCCCATGCTGAAACAGGCTTTAGTCAAAGTACCCCTTAGCCAACTCTGTCAATTCCAAATAAACCAGCACCTACCCCAAGGCACTCCTGTAGATCTGAAGCGATTGGATAGGTCTAAGCATTATGGTCAGATTTCCTCCAAGGCAATCAGAAGGTAAGGTGAAGTAATTACCATAACGCTATATGTATTCAATTATCTCATATCCAGGTGTGCATAGGGAACATGGTTCACTGTAGACTTGTATTCTTGGATTTTAGAAAAGTGCTACATAAATGCGATCAATTACAATACAAAGGTAATCTTTCAAAGTTATAACATGTTTGCCTTTATAGTTGCATTTAAGGTCAGGTGGCGGTTGGTCAATTTTCACTGGTTTAAAAGAGAAATGTCAACAGACCTTTCTTAATAAAGAAATGCATTTCCCACTTGTTACTCCCTCTAGATATTGATGATAATTTCAAGACTGAGCTCGTCAACCTAGTGCCAATCTTGTTGTCCCCGAAGAACTTGGTGGAGAAAGAAATCGGAGGATCCAAAGTGACGTGCCGAGACCTTGTACAGTATTTCAAAGTAAGTCGATCGTTTCAAACATTCCTTCTGAGCTTATACCTTGCCATCATTAGCCGGCCTCTATCAAGTGCCCTGAACTTAGTCACTGTCACTAGCCGGCTACCACCTGGTTACTCAACCCTACACCTTCGAGGATGCTGCCCTATGTACATAGACATGGAATCACTGGTCACTTTAATGTTTACAAACTGTTTTACTCATTTTATATGTATATACTGTATTCTAGTCAATGCCACTTTGGCATTGCTCGTTTTAATATGTATATCTTAATTTTGTTCTTTCCATTTGAGATTTGTGTGTATTATTAGATATTACTGCACTGCTGGAGCTAGGAACACAAGTATTTCGCTACACCCGCAATAACATCTGCTAGATATGTGACCAATAAAATATGATTTACTATATACCTCTCCTTTTATATACCTTTTTTCCCTTCCCTATGCCTTTCCTCTTTAATACCTTTTGATGGTTTTTTTGTTGTTTTTCTTTTTTCGGCACAGGCATACATGAAAATATACCAAGGGGAGGAGCTGCCTCATCCCAAGTCAATGTTACAGGTAGTTAACTCTCCAGATAGTCAATGATACATTCCCCTAACAAATGACTGGATTGTGTTACGAAATTTAATAAAATAGTTTGATACTGGGGTAAAACTGAGAGGTAGTGCCTGAATTTGTCCAATTAAAACATCTTGTTTTGTTTTCTGTTGCAAAATGTTCTTGTAAATACAACCCTGAAGCATGCTCATGTTTTCACTTGTCGTTGATCAAATGTATTGTGTAGCATGAACATTCGTGGTGTCCCAAAGCCTTTTAGACCTTATGATACCGTTTATGACACCTGGTCAATGAGCGATTAGCAAACAATATATGCTTTTACTCATGGGCGTGGGTAAGTGTGCCCCTTTCTGACCAAGATTTGTCTATTTAGAGGGTCCTTAGCCTCTTTAAAACTTGAGTAGAATTTCATGCGTATGTTTAATGTTGATGCACCAAAGGGACCTAATCTCAGGACGGCTGCGTTTTCCCCTCTGCTTTCTTCCGCTGTCACCTAGGCAACGGCTGAAGCCAACAACCTTGCAGCTGTTGCAGGAGCAAAAGACATTTACAACAAAGGCATGGAGAAGGTAATTGAACAATTAACTTTCAGTTTTAAGCATCCAATTTAGCATCTGACTACTAAAAGCAGTCGAAGCGTTTACACCTGTGCAGATGAATTGTGGCATGTTACTAGCTACGTTATACTCTGATTCAGTTGTAAAGCTTTTTTTGTTCATTTAACCACATCTTAATTAGACGGCTCTAAATAAACTCTGTAAATAGCTCTGTTTTTGCTCCCAGCAAAGTTGTGCCCTCCTAGCGCCCACATCGAGATATGTGATGACTCCTTGTAGATCTGAAAGGATTTTGTTGATTTAGTCCCGTGTATAGCACCCCTTTGTAGTCTGGTGTGCAAGATGTACACTCTTAAATTGTTTCTTCTGTATTGCTCTATACTGAACAAAAATATAAACGCAACATGCAACATTTTCAATGATTTTACTGAGTTACAGTTCATATAAGGTAATCGGTTAATTTAAATACATTTATTAAGCCCTAATCTGTGGATATCACATGACTGAGCAGGGGCGCAGTCATGGGTGGGCCTGTGAGGGCAATAAGCCCCCCCCCCCCCCCCACACACACACATGGGGAGCTAGGCACTGCCAATCAGAATTAGTTTTTCCCTACAAGGGCTTTATTACAGACAGAAATACTCCTCAGTTTCATCAGCTGTTTGTGTGGCTGGTCTCAGACGATCCCACAAGTGAAGAAGCCGGATGTGGAGGTCCTGGGCTGGCGTGGTTACATGTGGTCTGCGGTTGTGAAGCTTGACCGTACTGTCAAATTCTCTAAAACGACAAGAGCCTGCTTATGGTGGAGAAATAAACATGACATTCTCTGTTAACAGCTCTGGTGGACATTCCTGCAGTCAGCATGCCAATTGCACGCTTTCTAAAACTTGAAACATATGTGGCACTGTTGTGACAAAACTGCACAGTTTAATAGCCTTTTATTGTTCCCAACACAAGTTGCACCTGTGTGTAATGATCATGCTGTTTAATCAGCTTCTTGATATGCCACACCTGTCAGGTGGATGGATTATCTTGGTAATGGAGAAATGCTCACTAACAGGGATGTAAACAAATTTGAGTGAAATAAGCTTTGTATGGAACATTTCTTGGATATTTTATTTTTTGTTAAGTGCAGTTCTCCCAGATCTGAGGGGCAAAGAGATGTCTATACTAGGGGGTTGATTTGCGATCGGAAATGTTCTTGCATCTGTCATATGCCCAGCCCATATGGACATAAGACACTGAATATTCAATAAGTAAATGAGTTGCAGTATATGTGTGTCCCTCATAGCGAACTCCCCTTTCTCCCAGGTTTGCGGAGGCGACAAGCCCTACATGGCCCCCGATCAACTGGAGCGTGGCCACTCGAACCTGCGGCAGGTGGCAGTCAAACACTTTCGCTCGGTCAAGAAAATGGGCGGCGAGGACTTCTGCCGGTGCTACCAGGAGCAGCTTGAAGCAGAGCTGGACGAGGCCTTCACAAACTTCATCAAGCACAACGATGGCAAGAACATCTTCTACGCGGCGCGCACGCCAGCCACTCTCTTCGTCGTCATGTTCGCCATGTACGTGGCGTCGCTGGTCACGGGCTTTCTGGGCATCAACACAGTGGCCATGGTTTGTAATCTCATTATGGGCGTGGCACTGGCTGCACTCTGCCTATGGGCCTATGTGAAGTATTCCGGCGAGTTCCGCGAGGTGGGCAGCGTCATCGACCAGGTGGCCGAGACCCTGTGGGAGCAGGTGGGTGATCCGGGAGTGGAGGTTAGGGTGGAAGAAATGCCTGCGGCACGTCTCTTGATCAGACTATTATGCATGTTCTGTTTCTCTTTTGCTTGGGCTCTTTCACTCCTATTTCTACGCCTCTCATCTCCCTTTTAATGTATACATTTTTTTCCCGCTCCCTTTCGCCCTTTTCCTTTCTACTCTCTTCCCTTTTCTTTTCCTGTCTCACCCCATGTCCCCCTTCCTGCTTACTCTTTCACAGAGTGTTTGCTCCCAAACTCTTTCTCCTGTTCTTTTCCTTACCTATCTGAATGTTTTGGTGAATCACATTGTCACACCTCTTTTCTCTCTCAAACCAGAATTTCCTTATCAGCCCAAAATGTGGTTCCTTATATGTCTTTGTCTCTCTGGTTGAACCCTGATTCTTTACCCTTTGCCCAGAAGTGTGCACCCGCCACTTAAAATACATGTATTAGTGTAAGCGTTGCCTGGAGGGAGTTTCAACCATTGTTAAACCTGAGGGAGGGTGCACGTGCACACTTTGGTAGAAGGGTAGAGAATTGGGACGCCTCTCTCACTACTTCCCCCACTAATTAGTGTTCCATCTTTTTTATTTTATTTTTTTATTTTGTGCTTGCCACAGAGGACTCCACGAAAGGTGAGGTGGACGGAGGGGAAGAAAGGCTCCATCTTTTGTCATTTTGGAGGCAAAAATACGTCACTACTAATGTCATTAACATGGCCACAATACTTCCCTTGCCTTGTTTTCAGATACTTTCCAAACTCTTTGAGGTGGCGAGGAGTCGAGTCCAGTTGGATTCCTTGATAACGACCCAGAGAACGAGACTGGCCTCCAACAACAATGTCAAGAAGAAAAACTAGCCCCTGCCGGTTTTCCCCCTTCGCTTGGTTTCCAGTGTCCATTTTAGGACTATATATAAATGTTTTCTTTTTTGATAGCTCGTGGTCCCCATGCCATGCTGGTTTAGAATTTAAAAACTGAATTTTATACCTGGTTCTCACCACAAATGTAGAGTACAGGTTGGCACTTTCATGGTTGATTTGTTTTCTCATTACATGTTGAGGGGATTAAGAGGTTAAGGGTGACATTGGGTGCTTAAGTTTTATCACGTGTGTGCATGATTAGCTGTCACGATTTCCATTTTTGGTATGGATGAACGTACTAACGAACAAATTAAGCTTGCTTTCCTTGCTCCTTTCACTCCACCTCCAGTTGGTTTTATTCTATTTTTCCCCCACTTCCTTTCATCTGTCACCCCCTCTCCTCCTTTTGTCTTTCCCACCGCTCTTGTCTCTCTCCCCAGGTGTTGAAGCCTCTGGGCGATCACTATATGGAGGATAACATTAGGCTGAGTGTGGTCAACAGTCTCTGCTTGTCTGAGCAAGCAGGTGTCGCAACACGCCAAGTAAATGAGTGACCGACGGTCCGCTTCCCACACTAACATTGCCAACCTGCCCGTAGAACCAAAGTTTACAGCTTTACCCTCTGTAATTGGTCATAGCTGCTTGTCAACTAACTCGGGCACCCAATGAGAAGGCGGCATTACGAGCGGTTAGCAGTGCGGGGAATGATGAGCCCGCCTCTTTTTCCTTGATCAGACTGCTGATTGGATGTCTTGTGAGATCCATCCCCCCTCATGGAAACTGATTGTTATAGTGACAGGACATTTTGTGGCAATATTTAAGCAGGACATTTTTCAGCTCAGTAGTTTGTGGTTGTCTGGGACAGGCAGCATTTAGAGGTCTGTTTAAACCACAATTTACTCGTCTTTTCTGTAAGACCTTTCTTGTTTTCCTTCCCACTTGTCTGAGTGAATAGATAACAATCAATGTAAGAACAACCACTGCCTGCTTATCAGTTCAGTATCACCCTCCCCTCACATCTCTCAACCAGTTGCTCTTAAGATGAATCATTTTGTATATTTCTATTCTAGTATTAGAATTGTTATTCTGTTGAAATTATTCCATCCAGACCATTACCACCAATGTGCTGTTTTGTACAGTTTTTTTTTTTTTTTTTTTTTTTTACTCATCCAAAATGGGGCATGTGTACGAAATATACATATATAAATACATTTTCTATACCTTTTTTGTAGCTGGAAGAGCAATGGTTGTGGTAGGCCACTGTGCAGTTTACTGTATTTAAATGATTGAATTTGTGTGTCCAATAAATTATTTTTTATATACATTTGTAAAGTAATCCACATTGAGCACTGCAATTCCACCCCTGCTGACAAATGTTTGTTAACTTAATTTGTCTTCTGTTGCAGTTTAAAGTTTTCGTTAATTTATTTTTCAAAACAAGATTAAAATAATACCACAGTATATGAAGTAATGCTTGCTTGGTCCGTTTGTACAGACAGAGGGCCCCCCGTACACATTCAGCAGTGTTGGGGTACTACATGTAGTAATTTAACTAGAAGTACACTTAAAAATCCTTCCTTCCTTCTTAAATAAAATATGGGTGACTGAGGTGATTACCTTTTTTGACATCAGACCTGCATAATTCTAATTTGAAACAGTTTTAATAGCCTAAATTCCAGAATGACTCGTTCTTGCAATGTGTAGAAATGTCAGATTTAGATCATTTATCAAGCAGTAGTTTGGATGTAGTGAACTGCTTTTTCAAGAAATGTATTGTTCTTTATGGTAGCTTAACTTCTCCCAGTGTGAAGAAATTGGTAGCTTGTTAAGCTACCATATTCAGAGTAGCTTCCACAACACTGACATTCAGGCTGTACAACTGAGCAATGCATTTGACAATGGTTGTGACAACTGATGTGCGATGTTTACATGGCCATTGATTGTCTTCACAACACCTGTAATTTTTGTGCAGAAACTCCATGGTATCACAAGTTGTATGCACAGGAGGCTGGTGGGTGGCGCTATAGAGGGATGGGCTCATTGTCAGGGCTGGAATGGTGTCAAGTGTGGTTTCCATACGTTTGTGTTTGATACTGTTCTATTCCAGCCATTACAATATGCCCATCCTATAGCTCATCCCACCAGCTTCCATTGGGTGTATGCCATTTGTACAAATTTGCTGTACAGGGCAAGAATGTTGACCCAGGGATGGGTACAATTTGGGAAAGTAAATTGTCTTTAATTGTGGCTTCATGGTGTAATAGTGAGAAAGTTGATAATCTTCTCTATTTCTAGCTCCACAATGAGATGGGGTGCCGGCCACCCTGCCAGCTTAGTGGAGTCTACCACTTGCACAGTCTGTGTAGTCAGTTCAGCTATCCCAATTGAGACCGTGTCTGCTTCGATCTAGGTTGGGCAAAACTAAACATGGCAGTGTTTTGCTTGAGCAATCTCACTGGAATAAAGACCTACTCCATTCCTGTCATTATTGAAAGAGATTGTGATACCTCACAGTAGGGCTACTTTTTTTTTTTACTAGGCAAGTCAGTTAAGAACAAATTCTTATTTTCAATGACGGCCTAGGAACAGTGGGTTAACTGCCTGTTCAGGGGCAGAACGACAGATTTGTACCTTGTCAGCTCAGGGAATTGAACTTGCAACCTTTCGGTTACTAGTCCAACGCTCTAACCACTAGGCTACCCTGCCGCCCCAACTTCATGTTAGATCCCTCACTTTCAAGGCAGTCATAGTCAATGAACTAATCACTGATCAACACCTTGATGTGATTGACCTGACTGAAACATGCCTAAACCTGATGAATTTACTGTGTTAAATGAGGCCTCACCTCCTGGTTACACTAGTGACCATGTCTCGCAGAGGTGTTGCTAACATTTATGACAAGTTATATCTACTGTTTACAGGCCTCCTGGGCTGTATACAGTGTTCCTCTCGGAGTTCCCTGAATTCCTATCGCACCTTGGTAGTCATGGCAGATAATAGTCACATTTTTGGTGACTTCAATATTCACATGAAAAAGTCCTCAGACCCAAACCAAAGGGCTTTCGGAGCCATCATCGACTCAGTTGGATTTGTCCAACATGTCTGGACCTTTGCATTGCCACAGTCATACCCTGGATTTAGTTTTGTCCTGTAGATTCAAATGTTTTTCCTCATAATCCTGGACTATCGGACCACCATTTTATTATGTTCACAATCGCAACAAATAAACTGCTCAGACCCAAGGATTATTGGATTAGGGATATCCTTGTCTCATCGCGCACCAGCGACTCCTGTGCACGCTAACCAAGTTTTTAAATTTTTGTAATTATTTTTTATTATTCATAATACAAAAATCAACTTACATTGCTACATCAAACATGTCTAGCAAACCAAACACAGGTATTAACAATGCTCAAACATACAACAATTATAAATAAAATACAAAAATTAAACAATTTAAGTGCAATTATATTCACTCTGAAAATATCTTATTATAATGAGTCATGAAGATGTTATTCTTTTTGTTATTCACTAGGGTTAGTGTTTTAATAAGATAATTAAATTCAATCAGAAAAATTGGTAATTTTGGTATAGAAATTTGGAATTTTTGTTTGTGTGTAAAGTATTTGGCAACAAGAATAAAACAAATTAACAATCATTTCAGTGGTTTTGTTATCATTGCAATATTATATATTTTATGTTAAAATTATAGGCAGTGTTCATAATGGTAAATAAGTACTTTGCAAGGTTTTCCCAAAATTCGGACACAAATTTACATTCAAAGAACAAGTGAGACAGATTTTCACCTTTTTCACAGTAAACGCAGATATCATCAATAGCCACAAATTTGGACATCATAGAATTACATGGATATATCTTATGCAAACAGACAATGTCAGGAATAAGCATTTTCCAGAAAAACTTTCCTCTCGGTGTAAGTTGGTTTTGTGAATGAAGAATTTGTCTTATATATTACAACAAGATTATTACAACAAGAATCCTCAAGTAAGCCCACGCCTTCCAATCTGAGTTCTGGATAAACTTTGTGATCATTCCCAAAATTAAGATGACTTTTCATAAGTGTAGTTAGACCACTGGCTTTGATCACAGAAATAAACTCTCTGAAAGGTATTGGAAACTCTTTCAATGTTATAAATTGTTCATATGTGAGAATATTACCCTTGTTGTCAAAAATATCAAGGACAAAGTCAATATTCCTATCATGCCAGCTGGGGAAGAACAATGACTTATTCCTTACAGTTATGTCTGAATTATTCCACAAAAGAGCTTTATGAGGGGAAAAATTGAGGAAATACTTATTTTCCACCATAATTTGCAAATAAATTCATTAAAAATCCTACAATGTGATTTTCTGGATTTTTTTTTCTCATTTTGTCTGTCATAGTTGAAGTGTACCTATGATGAAAATTACAGGCCTCTCTCATCTTTTTAAGTGGGAGAACTTGCACAATTGGTGGCTGACAATACTTTTTTGCCCCACTGTACCTACACGTACGCTACGGTAACAAGATGCAACCTTCTTATTGTCCCTAGAATTTCTAAGCAAATAGCTGGAGGCAGGACTTTTTCCTGTAGATTAACATTTTAATGGAATGGTCTGCCTATCCAAATCCAATTTTATTGGTCACTTATACGTATTTATCAGATGTTATTGCGGGTGTAGCGAAATGCTTGTGTTTCTAGCTCCGACAGTGCAGTAATATCTAACAACTAATACCATTTCATAACATATACCCAATACTCACAAATCTAAGTAAAGTAATGGGATTAAGAATATATAAATATATGGACGAGCAACGTCAGTGGCATAGACTAAGATTCAGCAGAATAGTTTTGAATATAGTATATACATATGAGATGATTAATGCAAGATATGTAAACATGATTCATGTGAGAGGTGCAGACTCGGTCTCAACCTTTAAGCCTATACTGAACATTCATCTCTTCAGTAGTTCCTATGATGGAGTGTCGTCTGGCCCAGGGGTGCGAAGGTGAACGGCAAGGCACTGGAGAGACAAACCACCCTTGCTGTCTCTGCCGGCTCACCCTCTCTCCACTGGGATTCTCTGCCTCTATTACGGGGTCTGAGTCCCAGGCTTACTAGTGCTCTTCCATGCCGTCCCTAGGAGCGGTGCATCACTTGAGGGGGTTGAGTCACTGACGTAATCTTCCTATCCGGTTTTGTGTGGTGAAGGAGATCTTTGTGGGTGGTTTGTTGATATCCCTCTAGCGGTGTAGGGGCTGCACTTTGGGAAGGTGTGTGGGGTTATATCCTGCATGGTTGGTCTTGTCTGGGGTTATTGTCAGACAGGGCCACAGTGCCTCCCGACCCACCCGTCAGTCTGTTATAGCTGGTGTAATAATTATCCTGTGTTTTCTGGTGTCCTGTGTGAATTGAAGTATGCTCCCTGTAATTCTCCCTCTCCTCCTGGAGGACCTGAGCCCTAGGACCATTTCTCAGGACTACCTGGCCTGATGACTCCTGGCTGCCCACAGTCCACCTGTTTGAGCTTGCAGCTCCAGTTTCAACTGTTCTGCCTGCGGCTATGGAACGCCTGTTCACCGGGCGTGTTACCATGTCCCGGACCTGCTGTTTCGTCTCAACCTCTCAATCTCTGAATGATCAGCTATGAAAAAACAAACTTACATTTACTCCTGACACCCTCTACAACCACTGTGATTATTACTTGACCCTGCTGGTCATCTATGAACTTTTGAACATCTTGAAGAACAGTCTGGCCTTAATGGCCATGTACTCTTCCACCTGGCACAGCCAGAAGAGGACTGCCACCCTTCAGAGCCTGGCTCCTCGCTAGGTTTCTTCTGAGTCTCCTGCCTTTCTAGGGAGTTTTTCCTAGCCACTGTGCTTCTACATCTGTATTGCTTGCTGTTTGGGGTTTTAGGCTGGGTTTCTGTATAAGCACTTTGTGACATCTGATGATGTGAAAAGGGCTTTATAAATACATTTGAAATGAAAAAGAAAACTTTTCTCCACACCTTGTTATTGGATTTTCAACACTGCAGAATTTTTGTTGTTATTGTAAACTTAAGTTTAGAATTTTAATTGAGAAAATAAAGACAAATAGCATGGACTAAATTATTGTCACCTTGGTACTTGTCCTTGGATGCAGTCTTTGGCCAAGATAACTGCCAACAAACGTTTTTTTGTAGCCCTAAATGACCTTGCTGCACCTATTTACTTCCAATTTGGCCCACTATTCAGCAGAAAACTGCTCTAATTCTTCAATGTTTGAGGGGTGCCCTCCACCAACTGCTGTTTTCAGCTCTCACCATAGATTATGGATATGATTCAGGTCTGGACTCTTCGCTGGCCACTCCAGAACAGTCCAGTGTTTCTTCAACCATTTCAAGTTGCTTTTGATGGTTGTTTGGGGTTGTTGTCCTTCTGGAAGATCCACTGCCTTCAACAGAGACCGTTTTGGTTACTGGCCCAACTCACTTAACAGCTAGGCTACCTGCTGCCTCTAACGTTAATGGTGAATAGGAGTTGAACTCTGCTCAACTTAAATAACACATCACTTCAATAGCTACCTTCAAGACTGTCTGGAACATGAATGATTCCACAACCCTCCTTGGCCGAGGTCAAGTACTTTTTTAACCCCCGAGGGGATTACACCCTCTCCTGGCGAGGAATAGTAAGCCATTTCTATCGACAGTGCATTCAGAAAGTATTCAGACCCCTTCCCTTTTTCCACATGTTACGCTACAGGCTTATTCTAGAATGGATTTAAAAAATACTCAATCTACATACAATACCCTACAATGACAAAGCGAAAACAGGTTCTTAGAAAATGTTGCTAATTTATTCAAAACAAAAAACATATACCCTATTTACACAAGTATTCAGACCTTTGCTATGAGACTCGAAATTGATCTCAGGTGCATCCCGTTTCCATTGTTCATTCTTGAGATGTTTCTACAACTTGATTGGAGTCCACCTGTGGTAAATTCAATTGATTGGACATGATTTGGAAAGGCACACAACAATCTATATAAGGTCACACAGTTGACAGTGCATGTCACAACAAAAACTAAGAGACAGGATTGTGTTGGGGCATAGATCTAGTGAAGGGTACCAAAAATTGAAGTTCCCCATGAAAAGAGTGGCCTCTGTCATTCTTAAATGGAAGAGGTTTGGAACCACCAAGACTCTTACGAGAGCTGACCGCCTGGCCAAATTGAGCAATCGGGGGAGGAGCCTTGGTCAGGAAGGTGACTAAGAACCCGATGGTCACTCTGACAGAGTTCCTTAGTGAAGATGGGAAAACCTTCCAGGACAACCATCTCTGCAGCACTCCAGCAAAGGCCTTTATGGTAGTGGTCAGACGGAAGCCACTCCTCAGTGAAAGGCACATGACAGCCCACTTGGAGTTTGTCAAATGGCACCTAAAGGCCTCAGTCCAAGATTCTCTGGTCTGATGAAACCAAGATTGAACTCCTTGGCCTCAATGCTAATCGTCATGTCTGGAGGAAACCTGGCACTATCCTTACGGTGAAGCATGGTGGCGACAGCTGCCAGATGTGCCTAAGGTGCTTCAACACAGGAATTTAGTAACTCACTGCCAAAGGTGCTTCAACAAAGTACTAAGTAAAGGGTTTGAATACTTATGTAAATGTGACATACGTTTTATATTTTTAATACATTTGCAACAATTTCAAAAAACCTTTTTGCTTTGTCATTATGGGGTATTGTGTGTAGATTGTTGAGGGGAAAAAACAATTTCATCCATTTTAGAATAAGGCTGTAATGTAACAAAATGTGGAAAAAGTCAAGGGGTCTGAATATTTTCAGAATGCACTGTACATACAAAATATAATTGCAACATGTGAGATATTGGTCCCATGTTTCATGAGCTGAATTAAAAGATCCCAGAAATATTCTATACACACAAAAAGTGTATTTCTTTACACATGTACATCCCTGTTAGTGAGCATTTCTCCTGAGCCAAGATAATCCACCCACTTGACAGGTCTGGCATATCAAGGAGCTGATTAAACATCATGATCATTACACAGTTACACCTTGTGCTGGGGATAATAAAAGACAACTCTAAAATGCGGTTGTCACACAACACAATGTCCACCAGAGCTGTTGCCAGATAATTGAATGTTGATTTCTCTACCATAAGCCGCATCCACATCATTTTAGAAAATTTGGTAGTTAATTTCAACCGGCCTCACAACCGTGGGATGAAACTGATTTTGCACAGCCAAACAATTTCTGCACAAACTGTCAGAAACCGTCTCAGAGAATCTCATCTGCGTGCTATCCAGGGTCTTGATCTGACTACAGTTTGGCATCGTGACCGGCTTTAGTGGGCAAATTCTCACCTTCGATGGCCAATGGCACACTGGAGAAGTGTGCTCTTCACTGATGAATCCCGGTTTTAATTGTACGTCGTGTAGGTGAGCAGTTTGCTGATGTCAACGTTGTGAACAGAGTGCACCATATCGGTTACGGTATGGGCAGGCATAAGCTACGGACAGCGAACACAATTGCATTTTTTTGATGGCAATTTGAATGCACAGATATACCATGAAGAGATCCTGAGGCCCATAGTCATGCCATTCATCCGCCACTATCACCTCATGTTTCAGCATGATAATGCACAGCCCCATGTCACAAGGATCTGTATACAATTTCTGGAAAATGAATAAGATCCCAGTTCTTCCATGGCTTGCATACTCACCAGACATGTCAAGCGTTGAGGACGTTTGGGATGCTCTGGATCAGCGTGTACTACAGCGTGTTCCAGTTCCCTCCAATATCCACTTATTTCGCACAGAGTAGGACAACATTTCATAGGCCACAATCATCAGCCGGGTCAACTCTATGCGAAGGAGATGTGTCGTGCTGCATGAGGCAAATGGTGGTCATACTGACTGGTTTTCTGATCCACGCCCTTACCTTTTATTTTATGGTATCTGTGACCAACAGATGCATATCTGTATTCCCAGTCATGTGAAATCCATAGATTAGGTCCTAATGCATTTATTTCAATTGACTGATTTCCTTAAAATCTTTGAAATTGTTGAATGTTACAGTTCTATTTTTGTTCAGTATAGAATAAAAAAGATCTAAAACAACTCCATAGAAATACATATTTTTTGCACATCCTGAAAGGCTTTATTTAGACTATTATTAATGCTAAGGAATGACATTATAGAGTTTTGAGGATATTATTTGGTTTGTAGAAATGTCACAACCCAAATATTAGCCACCTCAAGCACGCCAAGTGTGTGCAACATCCTAAATTGTCAGAAAATCCTAAAATGTTGGATTTTTTTTTATTAAGACCGGACAAATATTTTTCCTGTTTTTTGGTGGGGTCAGCCCCCCATTAAATTTAGTTTAGGAAGGAAATGATGCCTTTGCAGCCTGAAAGTGATGATGCTTTATGTCCGAGCCAGTCCATGGGGGACACGAGTGTATTACCAGCTGGGCACATCAAACCTAGATGATAGTGCAGATCAAGTGCCCTCTATCGGCTGCCTAGGCTATTAAGTAAGAAAGAGGACTTTGTCAAAATGTAGATGTAATATTCCCATCCCTTAAATTGCTCATAATATAAATTGATGTAGGGATTGTTGAATTCAAATTAATTCACCACACCAAAATTATTCTTCATATGAATCTCATGAATCCTACCCGAAAGGTCAAATTCATATAGGCTACTTTACTTGCATAAAAAGGTTGAATGGAAATCTGGTTAATGTTAAGCCATTTTGAGGATGCTGGAATTATATTTTGGATGAACATGCTTCTGCCTACTTTTGAAGTAGCCTAATCAGATTTTAAAAAACATGGTTACTGGTTGTGTTTATGCCACATATCAAAGGTAATAAATAAATTGAAAAAGTAAAAGTATAAAAATGTAGGCTATATTGAAGTTAGGTTCTAGATCCGCGAGGAATAGCCACTCGGATTGGAGAGGAGGCAAACCTGTGTTAAGCTTTTCTTGAACAACTGGGCCTGCCGGGAGCATACAGTTGAAATCTGAAGTTCACGTACACTTAGGTTGGAGTCTTCCAAACGGACAATGACCCCAAGCATACTTCAAAAGTTGTGGCAAAATGGCTGAAGGACAACAAAGTCAAGGAGTGGCCATCACAAAGCCCTGAACTCAATCCCATGGAAAATGTATTGGCAGAGCTGAAAAAGCATGTGTGAGCAAGGAGGCCTACAAACCTGACTCAGTTACACCAGCTCGGTCAGGAGGAACGGGCCAAAACTCATCCAACTTATTGTGGGAAGCTTGTGGAAGGCTATCAGAAACATTTGACCCAAGTCAAACTATTTAAAGGCAATGCTACCAAATTGAACTTCCGACTTCAACTGTATGTGGCCACATTGTATTTTGGACAACATGGGAGAATGATGATCTGTAACAAGGGCCTTTCTGATTACAAGTGCCCCAGTATCCCAAGTATTAAGTGAAATCAAGCATAGAAAACAGTATTGGCATTAATAAAAAAAATTCCCACGGATTAAGTGGCATGTAAATGTGTCTTTTCTCACAAATTCTGTTCAGCAAGTCTAAAACACTACATATAGGCATATAACTACACATTTTAAAACACAGTTAAATAAAGACAAAATGTCTGTATATTCATAACGTTGAATTAGACCTAAAGAGAGAACACAAATTAAATATAGGCTATCGCATCTATGGTTGTTGCAAAGGCTTGTGTGTAACCAGCCTACTGGTTAAATGGGTATTTTCAAACGAATTAAGCAGCACATAAATGTGTCTGGTCCCATGAATTAAGCCAAAAACGCACATTTTCTGAAATGATGTACATACACCCACAAATTGAATATGAGATGTTGTTGGTAACAGACATCGCATTCAGTATCAGAAGGAAAAATGCAGCCAGACTGGCCTGCTACTGTGCCTTTCTAGACCTTCTAAACTGTCAAGAGTAGACCCACAACTTATCCCATTTGAATGAAACGTTCAAATTACAGGGCCTTGTGACGTTATTCAAATACAATTTTCACTGCACTATTTTTAGTTGTTTTATTTAACGTTTATTTCACTAGGCAAGTCAGTTAAGAACAAATTCTTATTTACAATGACGGCCTACCCCGGACGATGCTGGACCAATTGTACGCCGCCCTATTGGACTCCCAATCACAGCCAGATGCGAGACAGCCTGGAATCGAACCAGGGACTGTAGTGATGGCTCTTGCACTGAGATACAGTGCGTTAGACTGCTGTGCCTCTTTGGAGCCCCAAGCCCCACAATGAATGGTGGATAGAGGGTTGGATAGACGTTAGACTGGTAGACTATACTGACCTGTGGTATAAGGGAAGTACCAAAAGACCTTGATATTGGGGAGGCGAATGCAAGCAGACAAGGACATTTGGCTAGGGTGGAAGAAATTAGAGTGTAAAACCTGCAAAAGAGCAAAATGTAAACCTGGGGGGAAAAGTATTACCCTCCACTGTGCCCAATAAAAAAACAACCCTCCTCAAATCAAAAAATATAGTTTAACAACCCTCCCCAGTAAATTGCGATCTGCCCCTAATTGAGTGGCATATAACAATAGGAAACTGCTGATGCACAACTAAGTTTCGAAATTGTACCCTGTGTTTTCTACTTTTCTAACTCAACTGTAAGTTGAAACGCCAAATGAGCATCTACATTTTTTATTAAAACAAATTGCTGAAGTCCGGACCTCGGTGTGCTCATGTGGTTGCGGCCCTGCCTGGAACAAAAAGCTGAGGAGCTGTCCAGGTGATTTGTCTCGTACCATTTGTGAACTGTACAATAAGACAAAATAAGCCTTAAATCTAACGAAATCGAAATACTTGGCATATTTTGACAGGCACGTTTGTTGGTGTCTAACTTTTGTGACATTTTTTTGGCATTGAATTAAGCCAAGGAAATTAAATTCACCAACGTGGTCAAACCTAGCTATCCTGTGAACATTGATGTTGTCCGGTAGGTTATAAAACTCTGAATGTTTACTAGGAGCGTCATGCCAGACCCAGTTCATTACGTTTTTTCTCAAATCGCCCATAGAAACTATCAAAGTCTAGTCGCTGCCGTTCCAATGCTTTCATTGTGTTGCTGATACGGGTACGGAAGAAACCCATGTTCATCTCTTTGTTCTGCAGAAGACAGAAGAGCGCATCAGTTGAATTGAAAATTCAATCATAGGCCATTGGCAAAAAGCAAACATGGTGGCAGCCTCTAAATGGGTTGCTAACTGTCCATTTTGTTCAGAAAAAGCATGTAATAGTTTCACATCATTGCCACGAAATGCCAACTCCCATTTACCTAGGTAGGCTACCCAAGGTATTAGCATGCAGTATTAATTACATAGACATGTAAAAAGCTAATGTTTCTCTTTTACCAGGGCCGGCTCCAGGCATATGCAATCACTTAGGGTCCCTGGCCGCTAAAATCTATCCGTAAACTGGAAAATGTCTTAAAAGCGATCTGCCTTTGGATGTGAGACAAAGATTTCTCATGCTTGTTGGGTGCTATAGGCAAATTGTTCAAGTCTCAATAACCGTCTCTTGGTCACACGCTGTCGCTAGTGGAGAATAGCAGGCAGGGGGAGCAGCAGTGTCTACTACTATCCGCGCAGCCTCAGTCTTTCATTGATACCACTCAGATTGAAATGGTCCCTTCCTTGGATGTCGGTCCGTCCCTAATCTCAGTGGTGTTAAGTCAAAATATTGTAAAGTATTACTAAAGTAGTTTGGGGTAATCTGTACTTTATTTACATTTTTGACAACTTTTACTTCATTACGGTCCTAAAGTAAATCATGTACTTTTTCATAGATTTTCCCTGACTCCCGAAAGTACTCGTTACATTTTGAATGCGTAGCAGGACAGGAAAATGGTCCAATTCATACACTTATCCATAGAACTTCCCTGGTCCTCCCTACTGTATCAAATGTTTAGTTCATAAATTATCTGCATGTTGTAATGTGCCCCTGGCTTAATTTAGGCAATTTACTAGCAATTATATTTACTTTTGATACTTATGTATATTTAAAACCAAATACTTTGACTTTTACTCGAGTAAGTATTTTATTGGGCGACTTGTCATTTTCTATTATGGTTTCTTTACTTTTACTCAAGTACAAAAATGTTATACTTTTTCCACCACTGCCTAAACCAAGGTGTTGGTCTTCCATCCCTTACCGCTTGGAAATCCAACTTTGAAAAAGGTTTCAGAAACAATGTTATCAGTAAAAGGAATGTGACATCAATAAGCTCTGCCCATCCTCCTGTCTTCACATTACGTAAAAACATTAAGCCAACTGAAGCTCATTTACTGCATTTTTATACAACTGACAAACTCAAATGCTATTTGGAGAAGAAAAAAAGAACCCAGTCATTATCACATTGACTGCTGTAGCTTTGTCCACTTCAGTCGGTCTACAAACAGAGCCTATTAGCTATACAATTAGCCACTACACTAACTCAGCACCGGAATGAAAAAGTAAAATACATACAGAGGGATCCGATAGCAGAACGTTTTTGCAGCTAATTTCCTGCAATTCTACACATTTTACCTTGACTAGTATATCTGAGGGAGAGTGACTAACATAATTAAATGGCTATGCTCGTGTCTCGGAGCCCCCGCGGGAAATACAAAAAGAAAATTGTTTCACAAAAGTCTTGCACTGGGCCTTTACTAGTCCTATACCAATATAGCCAGCCATCTGTAGTGTTGGCAGCGATTCTCAACCAAAATTGAGTGGTGGGAGGTTGAGCAGTATGGAATTATTGAAAAGGAAAAAATGTTTCCAGTTAATATGGTGGCAGGTGACCTCAAGGTTAGTGTTAGGCCAGTAACCAAAAAGTTGCTGGTTTGAATACCAGAGCTGACAAAGGTAAAACATCTGTAGTAGTGCCCTTCTGCAAAGCATTGTTTTTTTTGTTACATTTATTAAATCAATAGAGCCTTATAGTTTCCCACATTGCATTTTGAAACAAATCCAAACTTTTGATGAATTTTCCACCTGCGCAAGTATTTGGTCACTACTGAGGAGACACACTGAAATATGGGTCCGGAGACCAAAATCAGTTAAGAACCACTGCCCTATGGATTACCCAACTTGTCATGCATATTTTCCAGTACCTACAACAGTAAACTCAGCTTTACCAACTCCATCATCCCAGTCACAGATGCCATCACATATACCCTCATTCATCATCACGGTCATCCATGTCACCATTATCAAACAATGGATCTGGTAAATAAAAAATAAAGAAATCTTGGCCGTATTTCAATCCAAGGCACTTTATAGAGCAGCGCACAAGACAAAGCGTCTTTTAAAAAAGGTAATTCACGCATGGGCCAAAATTTGATTTGAATTAGCAGGGATCCATGAATGGAATCACTGCAAACACCTGGGAAATTGCATTTACATGACACTTTGGTTGGCTGTGCAATTCACTATAACAAACATTGGATTGAATCCTGGCATAAGACTGACAGTTGCACCTGGAGCCCTATAGAAGTCTAACAGAAGACGTGATTGTAAAGTAATAGATCTTAGTTCATCCATCTACCACATCACACAGAATGTAATTGTAAACAAATACTATAGCCTCATAACATGGTTAAAACTACACTTTTGATCTCAAGGATGGATGGTCAGTTCTTGCAACCATAGCCCTTTCTATGAATTTGAGAGTTGTTACATTTTTCCAGCCCAATCCCTTTGATGTTTATCAAAACAAAATGGTTGGGGTACCCATTGTTGTTTTTTCAAAATCCCGGGTTGCCCCTTTAAAAAACAGGGACAAGAAATGAACCTGCATTCAAATGGGAAACAAAATGTTCTTTATTTACAAAACAACTGATGGTTGCAGTAGGCATTTCCCTAAGAATACAATAGTATTCGAAGGCTGTTCCAAAGCGACTATTAAAAACAAAACAAATGAGACAAGAATTCTAACAGTAAATAAAAAGGGGTCCAAAGTGTAATCAAAGTGGTCTCTCCACTTCCGTCACCTGTGCCTTAGATCAGGTCAGCCACTGAGGAGGACAAATGTAATGTTAATGACAGCCATCTAATGTCAATGCCCGTTTTTGTAAAACAACCCCAGGTCTATATGGCCATAAATCTGTAAACCCAGTATATGGTTGAAACAAAACTGAACACTTACATGTAGTTGCTTGAACCAAAACAGCAATACTAAACATATCAACATTGTCAATTAAGTACTCAGACAGAAGATTTACAAATGGTAATTTACCGTTCATTGGCATTTCATCGATCTGTGTGGAATAGTACTGCTCAATGTCACGGAGAATACGGATGTCGTCATTCTTCACAAAGTTAATGGCCACACCCTTGCGGCCGTAACGACCCGATCGGCCAATCCTATGAAGAGAGGAGGTTGAGGGACAAAAACACCAGTAAATCTTTGCACTGACATCCCGATTTTTGCTTGATCCGACTATGCGGGCCAGAAGCTCCTGGAAAGAGATCAGGGCGGTAAAAGGGATCAATGGAATGCAGACCATGGGGGAGCGAAGGGCACTGGATTGGCCTACATTCAACAAATCTGATCTAAGTGGATGTCAAAACCGTCATAATTGATGTACTGTAACAGGACCCGAATGTGGTTACTAAAATCCAATTTGGATATATTTGGCTGTTTTCGCTGCATAACATTTAGACATTTTTCCAAGTTAGAACAAGTGACTGCTAAATGCTAACTCCTGTTTGTATCATCTGGTAGCATAGCTAGCATACAGAAATCGGTGGTGGTAGTCAGTCATTCTTAACTGTAATGCAGTTGATTGATGACACGAACATGTATTGGGGTTGACATTCAAACAAGCATTAGACTAATTTTTACCTTAACAGTGTGAAACACACATTAACAGCCTAAATGTAGGCACAATTCGCTGGGGGCAATGGGGAGATTCAGGAAAGAGATACAGGTGGGAAAACGGTGCAGCCTTTTTAATGCCATCTTGGCTGAGCTCCTATGTCAATCACCGGGAAACGGACGCCAACATCTGAAGAGGTAAGGTCTTGTCTTTTCGTTGAGCCAGTTGTTCACAACTAGCTGGATGGCTATAGCGATTAGCTTTGTATTGCTACGAGTGGTGTGGCGCAGACCAATTTATTGGATGCGTATGACAGCTCCCCAAAGAGCAAGTATGAATGATCTGACTTCTGCGGAGTCTGCATCGCTGTAAACGCTGTACGACCACTACAGATGTCGGATTGACCAGAAAAATAGGCTTTTAGTGTCCTGAAAGACCGAACAGAGAAAAAGGTACACAACGTACTTGACCTCTGCCACTCTGGGTTTTACTGTGGCACTGGAATGGAACCCACAGCTCAAACTGAGGACTGAGCCAGGTGATTTTCTCAACTTCACCGTTGTCCGAATAGCCACACTAGAAACTAAGCGATATTAGGTATGCATAGTAGTTCTCTGAGCTGGGCAGCCAGACATACCTGTGGATGTACAGCTCTCTGTTGTTGGGCAGGTCGTAGTTGATGATGAGGGACACCTGGGGCACGTCCAGACCTCGGGCCCACACATCAGTGGAGATAAGCACTCGGCTACGGGTTGGGGGGGGGGGGAGAGGAGATCCACGTTAGGCCACACCAAGGTCGTATTCACTTGTCACTTGAAACTAAACGGGTTCAAACAGAGAGGGACTATCTGAACGTTGCTAAATGTTTTGCTACGGTGTGCACCAATTAATACGACCCAAGTCCAGCCCTGGGAGATTTAAAAGAACAATGCGTAGACATGTTTCCAGGGTGTGAACAGAGAAACAGTACAAGACATACTGGACCACTGCCACTCTCTGGGTTTTACTGTGGCACAGGAATGGAACAAAGCTCGCACTGAGCCAGGTTACAAACAGTGCAATGAAGAATGTTCATTTAAGTGTTCAGTCCACTAGTAGGTTTTATCTAGTGTGGGAAACTGTCCAGTATTGTATATGAAAGACAACATTCTCTATCAGGTGGACCAGAAA